>NW_022589713.1:43010607-43057754 GCF_004348235.1 Phoca vitulina
TCCAAAGAAGACATCCAAATGGCCAACAGACACATGAAAAAGTGTTCAATATCGCTCGGCATCAGGGAAATCCAAATCAAAACCTCAATGAGATACCACCTCACACCAGTCAGAATGGCTAAAATTAACAAGTCAGGAAATGACAGATGTTGGCGGGGATGCGGAGAAAGGGGAACTCTCCTACACTGTTGGTGGGAATGCAAGCTGGTGCAGCCACTCTGGAAAACAGTATGGAGGTTCCTCAAAAAGTTGAAAATAGAGCTACCATATGATCCAGCAATTGCACTACTGGGTATTTACCCCAAAGATACAAAAGTAGGGACCCGAAAGGCTACGTGCACCCCGATGTTTATAGCAGCAATATCCACAATAGCCAAACTGTGGAAAGAGCCAAGATGTCCATCAACAGATGAATGGATAAAGAAGAGGTGGTATATATATACAATGGAATATTATGCAGCCATCAAAAGGAATGAGATCTTGCCATTTGCAACGACGTGGATGGAACTGGAGGGTATTATGCTGAGCGAAATAAGTCAAACAGAGAAAGACATGTATCATATGACCTCACTGATAATGAGGAATTCTTTATCTCAGGAAACAAACTGAGGGTTGCTGGAGTGGGGGGTGGGGTGGGAGGGATGGGGTGACTGGGTGATGGACACTGGGGATGGTATGTGTTCTGGTAAGCGCTGTGAATTGTGCAAGACTGTTGAATCTCAGATCTGTACCTCTGAAACAAATAATGCAATATATGTTAAGAAAAAAAAAAAAGAAGAAGAAGAATGTAGCAGGAGGGGAAGAATGAAGGGGGGGAAATCGGAGGGGTAGACGAACCATGAGAGACGATGGACTCTGAAAAACAAACTGAGGGTTCTAGAGGGGAGGGGGGTGGGAGGATGGGTTAGCCTGGTGATGGGTATTGAGGAGGGCACGTTCTGCATGGAGCACTGGGTGTTATGCACAAACAATGAATCATGGAACACTATATCTAAAACTAATGATGTAATGTATGGGGATTAACATAACAATAAAAAAATTTAAAAAAAATAAAAAATAAAAACAGGTGCTGAAAAAAAAAATTAATGAAGAAGAGGTTTATGTTAGAGAACATTAGATGTTATGTGGTGAAAAGTACTGAGGAAAAAATCAAAGGAAGAAGAGGATAGGACGTGTCTGGATGGGTGTGGGAAAGAAATCCTACCTTAGGTAGCCAAGGAAGGCCTCACTTTGAAGGTGATTGTTAAGTAAAAACGTGAAAGAAGTGAAGAAGCGAGTCCCACAGGTAACTGGGGGTCGGCGGGCAGGTTGAACAAACAAGTGCAGAACCAAAGCAGGTGCGTGGCCGGCAGGTGGGGGGATAGCAGGGAGGCAGGCGTGGCTGCAGTGCAGGGAACACTGGCAAGAGCAGTAGGAAAAGTCAGCAGAACTGGTTGGTACATTCAGGGTGCACAGGCCCATTATTTTTGTCAAAAGCTATTGAAAGCTTTAAAATCATCTGGAAACTTGTGGCTAGACCAAAGTTCAGGTTTTGTTGTTGTTGTTGTTTTTTAAGGCTATTATTTATTTGAGAGTGAGAGAGTGTTGTTGTTGTTGTTTTTTAAGGCTATTATTTATTTGAGAGCGAGAGAGTGCACGAGCGAGTGAGTGAGCAGAAAGGGCAGAAGGAGAGGGAGAAGCCGACTTCTGCTGAGCAGGGAGCCCGATGCGGGGCTCGATCCCAGGACTCTAGAATCATGACCTGAGCCGAAGGCAGACGCTTAACTGACTGAGCCACCCAGGCGCCCCTGCTGTTCAGTTTTAATGGAGCACGAGGTAATTGGTTGGTAGCCTACCTACCTACCTACCTTGGCTAACTTGTAAAGATCAGACCAGTGTTTTAGGTGAAGCTAATGATAATCCTGATTGGAAAAATCCTGCAGTGACTCAGCAGCTACCTGGGGCTGGCATCTCTTATTGGCTGTCACCTTGAGAGATTACTATGTGAATGGCTCTGGCATTGGAAAGCCCTTTTTTGCACAAAGCAGCACACTTCACCTTTGAAAAATTCTATTTATTAGGAAGGATTTCTTTATATTGAGCTGAAACTGGCTTCTCTGTTGTTTCTACCCTACTTGATCCTGGTTTCCCCCTTTGGAGCTACTTAGACAACATTTTGTTATTTCAGTTCCCTGCAGGGGGAATAAAGTACCTTGCCCTATTACGTGAGCAAGTAGAGTTTAGATTACAGTGATATCACAATTTGTGTTTTATAATATCTTACTGTTTAAGATGCCAGAAATATGCTCTTGATTTTTTTTTCAGCTGTTAAAAGACCTCTTTCTTTCTTTCCTACTCTATGTAGCTATTTATAATACCCTTTGTTAACATATCTCTCAAAATGCATGGTGTTCCTTGATTTCGACATTCATTTTACTTCATCCATTATTGAGAATGTATTCAGTTATACCAATTTATTCTAGATGGTATTTATTTTCAAGTTCTACTGGCTGTTGTCAGATTACAAACCACCCCATAAATCAGTGAATTAAAACAAAAATCCTATTATTTTGACTCTTGTGTCTGGAGGTTGGCTGGGGCTCACTCTAGGCTAAGCTGTGAAAACTTAACATGAACAGATTGCCTAAGCAGGATCAACTCTAATGGACCCTGATGAAGTTGGGGTCTTCTACAGTTCTGTTTAGTTCTGGACGCAGTCCAGCTGATCCCTCAATGCATTCATGGCCATGATCAATGCTGCAAAAATAAGCATGTTTATCTTTCAGGATACAAAGGTCCCAGTGTGACTCCCTGACTGCTGAGGACCTAATTTCCTCAGTGGCCCAAGCATTTCACCTTAGTTTTCTGAATCTCCATCTTTCTAAATGCTCTGTTGTACCTAACAGCAGTTTCTGTGCCCTCATGCCTAGCAATCCCATGATGTGGGAGGAAAGACTGGTTTTAAGGACTGATATGTTAAAGTTTCTCAAGATGTTTCTAGGAAATATTTGACTCTTCTGTATTTAGTGAAATTTTAGTTGTTTAAAGTGTAGTTTTAAAAATTGAGATCAAATTTATATGCCACAAAATTCAACATTTAAAAATTCCTAATTTGGTGGTTTTAGTGTAGTCATAAGGTGTACAACTGTATCCACTGTCTAATTCCAGAATAGTGTCATGACTTCAAAAAATCCCCCAAATCAAAAACCAAAACAAACCCCATGTTCCCCCTCCAATCATCCAATCATTTCCATTTACTTCTTCCCCAGCCCCTGGAAACCACCAGTCTACTTTCTATCTCTATGGATTTGCTTATTCTGGACATTTCATATAAATGGAATCATACAATATGTGGTCTTTGTGTTTGACTTCTTTCACTTATTATACAAATTTTAATGTTTAAAAAGGCACAAATTTTAGTTTAAAATATTGTTAATCAACTTGTGTATGTTTAAATAACATTTATTTTCATTACATATTTGAATTTTTCTTCTTACTGTCTTGATATCACTAAAACTTTGCATTAACAAATTGCCCCATTTGCTCCAAAAGTATTTAAACATGTCTACATAAATCTGAAGTAAATTCCTATGTGAGGTATAGGTTTAGTTCAGTAGCTTTTCTCTGTTAGAAATTATTCTCATTTTATTTTTTTATTTTATTTTATTTTATTTTTATTTATTTATTTGAGAGAGAGAGAATGAGAGAGAGAAAGCACATGAGAGGGGGGAGGGTCAGAGGGAGAAGCAGACTCCCTGCCGAGCAGGGAGCCCGATGCGGGACTCGATCCAGGGACTCCAGGATCATGACCTGAGCCGAAGGCAGTCGCTTAACCAACTGAGCCACCCAGGCGCCCAATTATTCTCATTTTAAATGAGTGAGATAGCATTGTATGAGTGTGAAGAGTGCTCTCAAAAAAAGTTGAACTTTAGGGCGCCTGGGTAGCTCAGTCGGTTAAGCGACTGCCTTCAGCTCAGGTCATGATCCCAGGGTCCTGGGATCGAGTCCCACATCAGGCTCCTTGCTCCGCGGGGAGCCTGCTTCTCCCTCTCCAACTCCCCCTGCTTGTGTTCCCTCTCTCGCTGTCTCTCTGTCAAATAAATAAATAAAATCTTAAAAAAAAAGTTGAACTTTAACTGAGCATAGAATGGGCATTGCTCAAATTGCCATGAAATTATTCATTAGGACAATGTTACCAAACTTAAGAGTAGTAAAATGTGGGTGCCAGATGGGCTTTTCTTTTCTCAAAGATGCTTTGACAACTCTTTTCTGTTAAGCTAATATTTGGAAAGACAGACTTGTAATGAAACTTGGAGACAACAAAGATCCCAACTTAAATCTTAAGATATATCTTTTTCTTCAACTAGAACACACCATAGCCTTAGTTTTCAAAGCTGCATGTGAGGATGAGATAAAACTAAGTGTCTAGAGGGGCGTCTGGGTGGCTCAGTTGAGCCTCAGACTCTTGATTCCAGCACGGGTCATGATCTCAGGGTCCAGGGATCCAGCCCCATGTCAGGTTGCACTCAGCACAGAGTCTGCTTGTCCCTCTCCCTCTGCTCCTCTCCCCACTCACTCACTCTCTCTCTAAGATAAATAAACTCTTAAAAAAACCTAAGTATCTGGGAAATCTTTAATTGAGCTCAATCTATATAGGATAGTATTTTCTTTTAGTGGAATCCTGAGGTATGTCACAAGGTTCTCTTTCAGCTTATGTTGAAACAAAGTGTATCTTTTCTTATCTTGCTACTCATACTAACCAACAGTTTACTATACTTAATCAGTGGAAAAGTCAGTATTCTCCCCTTTCCCCCATTTCCTTGGTTTCCTACTTATAAAGTGGCTGTAGTAATATTTATCTAGGTACTCTGCAGGTGAATGAATTGTTAGAGACTTTTGAAACCCCTCAGGAAAGATGCTATAGTTAACAAAACATTCCCTAACAGGAAAGCTATAAAATGAATTCTTTATATGTAAATGTCCATATCTATAAATTTCCAATGATAAATTCAAGCATACAATTAGACCTAGGTTCTAACAGAAAACTATAAAAAATACTGATCTGTGAAGGCAGGATTATGGGGAGTGGTTTCAGGATATAGGAGTTAATAAGGCGAACTCAAGCTTGGACTCTCGGTCTTTGCTTCTTGAGGGCATGTCTGCCTATGAGCTGTGGCTAGTCTTCTGTCTTACCATGTTATTTATACATCCCACTCTCAGAGGGAGTACATTGTTTGAGTTTTTCTTACATGAAATGAAAAATCTAGAGATCTGAAATTCCATCATCCTATTCTGTCCTCACAGTGGAACCATGAAATTGGTTTTCTCATTGATAAAGTAGAGCTTAAGTCTTCTTTGCAGGGTTGGGAAGATTTAAATGAGATCATGTGTGTAAAGCACTTGACAAAATAATGGAGTCCCAACAAATAGTAGCTATTATTACTACTACTATTTTGGTGTCGTGCTTGGTTAATAACTACTTGCTAGATGAATTGCAGATTTGACTTTTTTTAGGACCTTCTGAAAGTTTCTGGATAAAGTAGCAGGGAAAGAAAAACCCACTTACTTTTGCTTCCACATTCCAGGCCACGTAAAACAGAAGCCCAACTTCATCTTCAGTGAAAAAAAAAAAAAATCTGCCAAACTTCAAGCCGAAACCTTTGTGGTATACCTGCCAAATACCGTGAATTCTGTATAAAGATGAGCAGTATACACCTCCTTTAGACTTTGAACAAGGTGTATATTTGCTCCAAATAAGTGCCACAACCCTGAAAGACATATCTAGTAAGTCCTTGATTGGAGTGACAAGATGCAGGTCAGCCAGGTGGTGGTGTCCCTAAAAGGATAACTGTTCAGAACCACAGGGGCATTAAGGAACCTATGGGAAGTCGAGGGCTGCAGGGGAGACCGTGCTCATGTACCATCTCTGAACTTGCCTTCCAGCTGAAGGCAGCAACCTCGGGAAATGTGTTAAGGAGGGACTTTGGCAGGAATTAATGTCTGAATTGGCGTAGTCATGGCCACACTGGTCTCTTGAATGTTAAAGAGATATATATGGAAGCTGCACACTGATTCTATTCATGCTGGCCATACTGCTGGCCCTGGCCCTGTCCCTCTCCATATTTCTTGAGCAGGTGCCTGTTCTTTTTCAAAGCTGAGTAACCATTAGGAAGGAACCATCCATAAAAACTGGAGGAAGGAAACTTATATGAAAAGGAGAGAAAGGACGAAAATTTCAAGAGAAACAGAAGAAGAATCCACATTTTCTAAGTTTGAGAGATGTAAACAGGCTCACTCTAGGTGAAGGAGCTCTAGGAGAGATGCAGGAGCTCAGAGGAGACATGAGACAGAGAGGGAAATGAACAGCAAACTGGGAGAGCTTGGGAAGAAATGGAAGAAGGGAACTTTATATTATGACATTAGAAATTACCTGTCACAGACATGAAAGCCACACCAAAAGCTGCAAAAAACCAAGTCAGCACAACTGAATGTATCATCAGGGGGCAAATAGACTTCAGGAAGTCACACAACAGCACAAAAGAAAACAGTGATTTAAAAATACAAATAGAAGCGATGAGCAATATCCTTGGCAAAGAAGACAGAACATAATAAGGATGATTGGTGCTCTTAAAAAAGAGGCCTGAGCAAATTGAACAGATAAATACTTTAAAACAGTAGAAAATGCTCCATAAATAAGTAAATGTGTAGATTAAAAAGCATGTCATATCCTAGAAAAAATGATGCAAAGTGACCCATTCTGGTGGCAGTATTAACCATCAAGAACAGAGAAAAGGTTATTTGTGTGTCTTTTTTTTAGATGACTATCCTAATGGTGTGAAGTGATAGCTCATATGGTTTTGACATGCATTTCCCTAATGGCTAATGATGTTGAACATCCTTTCATGGGCTTATTGACTATTCTTTGGCAAAATGTCTATGAGGATTGTCCATTTTATTATTGAATTGTAGGAATTCTTTTGCTTTAAATTTTAGAATTTCAGAGGCGCCTGGGTGGCTCAGTTGGTTAAGTGCCTGCCTTCGGCTCAGGTCATGATCCCAGGGTCCTGGGATCGAGCCCCACATCAGGCTACCTGCTCAACGGGGAGTCTGCTTCTCCCTCTCCCTCTGTCCCTCTCCCCCCTGCTGTGCTCTCTCTCTCTCTCTCTCAGATAAATAAATAAAATCTTAGAAAAATAAATTTTAAGATTTCAAATGTTTTAATTGCATTGCTGCCTACTAGGGGTTTCAGAGGTGGTTTGTCCGGGACTCGCCTTGGGAACAGGAGAATATTGGAGTAGAAGATAAGAGAATTCTCTAACCTATTTTTTGTAGAGCAACAGCCAGAATGATCATTTCAGGGGGCAAATCTTATATTGCTCCCTATACTAACTTTATGCTATTTTTAGGAGCAAGAATGGAATCATTAACGTAGCATAGAGCTCCTATTCCATCTACTTCATCTCAAGCCATGTTTCCCTCTGCTGTCTGTGCTTTGGCCTCATTTACCATATCTCATGCTTCTTTCTACCCCTTGCCTTTTCCGCCTTCCCATGTACCATTTCCTATCATTCTTCTCTCATTACTGCCTTCAGAGCTCAGTTCAAACACCATTTCCTCAAGGAATCTTTCCCTGATACCCCATTTTCTCCTCTGTTGTGCTTTTCACAGCTTTAATTAAAATATGAATTAGGCAGTTAATTGCTCAATGTCCCAGTCCTCTGCTAGAAGGAAATCCCCATGAAGTCCAGTACCTGCCTGTTCCATTCACAATGGACTCCCTCGCACAGTTCGTGGGGCATGGAGGTTGCTCGGTAAATATGCGCTCACTGAATGAATGATAGTGGATCACCCAGCGTAGTGCTCATATTCCATTTCTAGAATAAGTGCTTCGAGTCTCTGCACTCTGATCACGAGCTGAGCCACAGAATGCCCCAACCATATGTGTTGTCCAACTGCTGACCTCATCTGTAGTGATGCGCTTTGTATCTTCCCTCCACGCATATTTACATAAGACGTTGTGCACCGGATTCTCTTAAGGCCACTAAACTGAATAAAATTTGAGCTGCTGACTGATTTTTCTTCAGTTCTCACCTAGTTCCTCACCTTTGGGATCCAGCTGGCTGATCTCCCAGGGGCAGATCCTGTCACTTTGGAGGACGCTGAAAGTCACTGCCAGAGGCTGAGACCATAATCTTGAACTTAGCAGAGCAATTTTGGGGAGCTAAAAACTTAGAAGCTGTGATCTCATTTTTGCATCTTTTCTTGTATTTGATTTTAAAATAAGGAAAACTAGGTGTTAGCTAGATGGAACTGTCCACTTATCTTTCAGGTTTCTTTGAAATAGAAGGACCTGTGCACCATTACACCCCTTCCCAAGAATGTCCTCACCAGCCCTCAGATAGGCTTTTTAATGTCAGAAATACTCGGAAATATCAAAGCCATATTATCACGTATCAAAGTTTTTTCCAGTGAAAGGAAAAAAGACATTTAACAGGCTTTTTGATTAAATCAGATTGAAAACATGTTAAATAGGAGGGAGGATATATAATAGAAGGTGTGAATCTATAGGCCTCCTCTAAATATTTCAAAGAGCTACTGAAAGGTTTTTGAAACACTCTTCAAAAAAAAAAAAAAAGATATAAACCCATTATTTAGGGAAGAATTTGAGAAGTTAGCATGCAAGTGAAAGAGGGTTACATGGTATGGCAATTGAAATAGCTGGGTTTGAATCCTGAGTCTACAACTTATCTGTGAGATGCTTTGGGTCCTAGTATCTAGGAGAATGGTACCTATTTCATATGTTTGTTTTGAGGATTAAATGATAATATATGTAAAACTTTCATGTATAATTAATAAAATTAGCATAAGTATTTAAGAGTACTAAAAATAGCTAAGTGGTCCTCACATGGGACTGTATAAGCAGATCATTGGAATGAGAGAAGTGAAGCCCAAGATAAATTGTTTGATTTTAAGACGGTGTCAACCATTTTAAATGAGTTAAACTTGACCACTTCAAGCCAACTGTTAATCAAAATAAAGAGACATATTGATAATAATACGTTAAAAATAGGAGACCTGAACACTCCACTCTTAGCAGTAGACAGATCATCTAAGCAGAAAATCAACGAAGAAACAAGAGCTTTGAATGACACACTGGACCAGATGGACCTCATAGATATATACAGAACATTCCACTCTAAAACAACAGAATACTCATTCTTCTCGAGCGCACATGGAACTTTCTCTAGAATAGACCACACACTGGGTCACAAATCAGGTGTCAACCGATACTGAAAGATTGAGATTATTCCCTGCATATTCTCAGACCACAATACTTTGAAACTCAATCACAAGAAAAAATTTGGAAGAAATTCAAACACTTGGAAGCTAAAGACCATCCTGCTTAAGAATGTTTGGGTCATCACTGATATGAGGAATTCTTAATCTCAGGAAACAAACTGAGGGTTGCTGGAGTGGGGGGTGGGTGGGAGGGATGGGGTGACTGTGTGATAGACACTGGGGAGGATATGTGCTCTGGTAAGCACGGTGAATTGTGCAAGACTGTTGAATCTCAGATCTGTACCTCTGAAACAAATAATGCAATATATGTTAAGAAAAAAAAAGAAGAAGATAGCAGGAGGGGAAGAATGAAGGGGGAGAAATCGGAGGGGGAGACGAACCATGAGAGACGATGGACTCTGAAAAACAAACTGAGGGTTCTAGAGGGGAGGGGGGTTGGAGGATGGGTTAGCCTGGCGATGGGTATTAAAGAGGGCACGTTCTGCATGGAGCACTGGGTGTTATGCACAAACAATGAATCATGGAACACTACATCAAAAACTAATGATGTGATGTATGGTGATTAACATAACAATAAAAAAATTAAAAAAAAAAAGAATGTTTGGGTCAACTAGGAAATCAAAGAGGAACTTAAACAATTCATGGAAACCAATGAGAATGAAAACACATCTGTCCAAAACCTATGGGATACTGCAAAGGCGTCCTAAGGGGGAAATACATAGCCATCCAAGCCTCACTCAAAAAAAAAAAAAAGAAAAAGAAAAATCCCGAATTCACCAACTAACAGTACACCTTAAAGAACTGGAGAAAAAACAACAAATGATGCCTAAGCCATGCACAAGAGAAATAATTAAGATTAGAGCAGAGATCAATGAATTAGAAACCAGAAATACAGTAGAGCAGATCAATGAAGCTAGACACTGGTTCTTTGAAAGAATTAATAAGATTGATAAACCACTGACCAGACTTATCCAAAAGAAAAGAGAAAGGACCCAAATTAATAAAATTATGAATGAAAGGGGAGAGATCACGACTAACACCAAAGAAATAGAAACAATTATCAGAAATTATTATCAACAACTATATGCCAATAAATTAAGCAACCTGGAAGAAATGGATGCCTTCCTGGGAAACTATAAACTGCCAAGACTGAAACAGAAAGAAATTGACAACCTGAATAGGCCAATAACCAGTAACGAGATTGAAGCAGTGATCAAAAACCTCCCAAAAAACAAGAGTCCAGTACCTGATGGATTCCCTGGGGAATTCTACCAAACATTCAAAGAAGAAATAATACCTATTCTCCTGAAGCTGTTTCAAAAAATAGAAATGGAAGGAAAACTTTCAGACTCGTTCTATGAGGCCAGCATTACCTTGATCCCAAAACCAGGCAAAGACACCATCAAAAAGGAGAACTTCAGACCAATATCCCTGATGAATATGGATGCCAAAATTTTCAACAAGATCCTAGCTAATAGGATCCAACAGTACATTAAAAGGATTATCCATTATGACCAGGTGGGATTTATCCCTGGGATACAAGGATGGTTCAACATTCACAGATCAATCAATGTGATAGAACACATTATTAAGAGGAGGGAGAAGAACCATATGGTCCTTTCAATTGATGCAGAAAAAGCATTTGACAAAATATAGCATCCTTTCCTGATTAAAACTCTTCAGAGTGTAGGGATAGAGGGAACAATCCTCAATTTCGTAAAAGCCATCTATGAAAAGCCCACATCGAGTATCATTGTCAGTGGGGAAAAGCTGAGAGCCTTTCCCTTAAGGTCAGGAACACGACAAGGATGCCACTCACCACTATTGTTTGACCACTTCAAATAGTTTATAATGCAGTGTACTGAAAGATCCCCAAATATGATCTCTGAGCCATTGTTCTTTTTTTATAATGAGATATTTATTTGTGAGATTCTTTCTCTTTCCTTCTTTCTGAGATATAATTGACATATAACAGAGTGTATGTTTAAGGTGTATAAATGTGTTGATTTAGTACACATATAGTACAGAGTTGTATCACAGAATTACCTTTTTTTGTGGTGAGAACATTTAAGTTCTACTCTTCTAGCAACTTTCAAGTATACAGTACAGGATTGTTAGCCATAATCAACATGCTGTACATTAGATTCCCAGACCTTATTCATCTTAGTTTATAGTTTATACTCAGTCATCATTCTTAAGAAGTTAGAGATAAATGGGGGTGCTAAGATTGTAGGATGGAAAGTATCTCATTTACAAAAAGAGGAATGGAGGGGTTTCAGAACTCTAGATAAGTCCGTCTTAACAAAATAATGATGCTGTTAGTTTGTGATAATTGAAAAAAGGAGGGTTGATCAGGGAATTCCTGAGACCATATTTAAGAGGCACTAATGGCGATGTGATCTAGGAGATGGAAATCATGAACTCTTAGATCTTACAATTAGAAAGACTGAACATTTGGAAGGAGGACTGTGTTAGGTTGGGTAATGGTAGCTTGTGGAGAAAAGGAATGAAAATTTCAGTCGATGAATACAAAAGAAGTTTATCAGTTGTGTAAATAGTAGAATATGTGACCTTCCTGGTCAGTGGGTGGCTTTCTTCCTTGTGGTGCCCATCTCCTTCCATTTCATGGCTCCATTATTCCCCTGGGTCTTAGTGTCCTCCACATCCAGCGGGCAGAAGAGTAAAATAGTGGAGAGGGCACACCTGCTTCTTAAGAACCCCAGCTAGAGGTGAAAATACTTGCAAATCATTTATCTGATAAGGGATTAATTTCCAGAATATATAAAGAACGCCTACAACTCAACAACAAATCCCCAAACAACCTAATTCAAAAATGGGCAAAGGACTTGAATAGACCTTACTCAAAAGAAGACCTACAAGTAGCCAGTAAGCACATGAAAAGATGCACAATATTATTTGTTATTAGGGAAATTCAAATCAAAACCATAATGAGATACTACTTCACACCTATTATGGATGACAATTAGTTGTTTTTTTTTTTTTTAAAAAGGGAAATGTTGATAAGAATATGGAGAAATCGGAACCCTCATGCATTGCTGATGGCAATGTAAAATGGTGCAGCTTCTGTGGAAAACAGCCTGGTGATTCCTCAAAAAGTTAAACACAGAATTATCACATGATCTAGCAATCCTGCTCTGAGGTGTATGCCCCAAAGAATTGAAAACAAGGACTCAAGCAGATACTTAAACACAAATGTTCGTTGCAGCGTTATTCACAACAGCCAAAGGGTAGAAACTACCCATGTGCTCATCAACAGATGAATGGATGACAAAATGTGGTGTATATAACAAAATATATGTACATTGGAATATTATTCAGTCATAAAAAGGAATAAAAATCTGATATATACGACAACATGGATGAACTTTGTGAACATTACCCCATATGAAAGAAGCCAGACACAAAAGGACAAATAATAATATTGTTTCACTTATGTGAGGTACCTAGAATAGACAAATTCATAGAGTCAGTAGAATAGCAGTTCCCAGGGCCTGGGAGGAGGGGGATGGGGAGTTACTGTTTAATGGGTCCGAAATCTGTCTGGGATGATGAAAATGGTCTGGATACAGTGGCATCGGTTACACAACATTGTGAATGTATTTAATGCCACTGAATTGAATACTTTGGGGTTAAAATGGTAAATTTTATGTTATGTATATTTTACCACAACTGAGAAAGAAACCCAGCTGGGAAGGACACACGCCCCTTTGCTCACAGTCCCTGGCAAGAACTGGTACCACGGACACGTCAGGTCGCAGAGAGTTTGGGTGGCGGCGTACCAGACTGAGCAGCCACTTCTCGGTGATGATCACACAGTTTGGAAAGAAGAGCATGAACATTTTGTAGCCAGCCAGCTACTTTGGACACAAGAGATCAAGTTTTAAACTGTTTTTTAGTATATGTGTATTTTGCAAGATGGCAAATCCAGTTTAGAAGCAACTTGAAACTGTAGGATCGAAAGATCCTGAAAATTTCTTATCAAATATGAACCAAGTAACAGAAATATTAAAGTTCCCAGTTTACTAATTTTAGTGTAGGAAATGTTTAAAATGAATAAAATGTTTCTTATATTAGCGTGTGTCCTGTGTCCTATTAAGGCATTCATGAATTTACTTTGCTTCTCCTGTCCCTGTTTTCCGTACATGTTCATATATACTTTAAACTCAAATTCTTTACCACTGTCCATTTCAGGAGGGTCATACTTGATGACATCCCAGCCTTGGGGCTTCAGATGTCTCCTCGGTGTGAGGAAGAATGTTGAGTTTACTTCTGGGTGAAACATTAAAGAAACATTGCAGATAAAATGAGAGGCTGCTTAGCATAAGGCATCCATGATGGTGAGGCAGTTCTGGAATGGAATGGATGGAAGCCATTTGTCGTCATAAGGAGTGGCAGAAGATGCTAGGCTGTTGGCTTGTAGGCCAGATGAGCTCCCAGTGTGGTCTTCAGATTGGTGTCCACCTCTGCTGTGAAACTTGAGGAGGTTCATGCCTCGAGTTGCTCCAAAAGGCAGGACCTCAAGCCCTAGTGAAGTTTCCAGGGCAGCCATATCCTGTTCAACATAAGAAAGATCTTTCCAGCAATTTGAAAACTGAAGTGTGGAGAGGTCAGACTTTGGGCGAAGTGAGTGCCACAAGTCTGGAAGGGAGACCAGATGGAGAAGCAATTCCGGGACTAGTGGGAAGCTGGCTTATGGCAGCTAGAGCTTAAGTGCTCTGGAGATTCTGTGATTCTCTCCTATACTTGCCAATGTTTGCAAACATTCCTGCAGTCTCCAAGATGAAAAGCAGAGGAGGAGTTAATGTAATGAAAGGAAGCGATTAAGATGTAAATTGTTTTCTCCCTAAGTGCTTTCACAATGTGCTGAAACATACATTCACTTTTATTCCCTTCTGTCTAGGCTGCAAACACTCAGAAACTAAAGATGGAAATGTGGAATCAAGCAGGTTATCCCCATATAAAAAGAGACCGCTAACATCTGGCTCTTTCCTTTTTTCCTTTAAAGGATATAATCAGTGTTGCACGGTGTCTCTAATGCCTGCTCTTTTACATCCTTAGTTTCTGAGGGAGAAAAATCAAATGTGGGGCAACAATTAGAGCAGCACTGCGCTGGCATATTCCGCAAACAGTAGGCCATTTAAACTGAGGACAGTTATTAATGGGATTAGAACAGTAATAAAACTTTATAGAGGAGTTTAATAACTCATTTACAGACCATGAAACAAAGCTAATAGTCCACCTTCATGGGTGAAGTGTTCTATTTGTCCTATAGTCCACTGCTTTGACTTTTAGTCAAATGTCAAGAGATTACTTAGATTTCAAACATCAGTATGTGCATCTTATTGTTAAAGCAGGTAGAATTTGGCACGCTTAAAAAATGAGTCCCCAGAGAGCAATGATCTAGCATTAACATTTTTAATAAAATGTAAGGTATCCGCTCTGTCCATCTACAAATATATAAATGAGGGACTGGCAAACAATAAAATGATCTTCTGTCTATATAAGCACCAAACTGGATTTAATCCAGTCTTTTTCTCTAGGTGTCTCTTGGACATTAGCTATAAATGGCTGAATAAATCAGTCCATTTATCTCCCGTTATGTTAACAACTTCTACCCTTCTGGAGTCTGTCTGGGCATTATAGTTTGTCCTTACCTCCTTCCTAACAGCTGTCTTTCCCTGCCCCATGCCCAGGAAATCTTCTTTCCTTTGGAGACGGTTATCTGATTTGGATTTTGTTGCCTTCCATTTCACTCAATAACCTTTTTTTGAATCACAGTGTCTAGAGTTGGGATATTCCTAAAAGTCACTTATTCAAACCCCTCATTGTGCAAATGATGAAAGCGAGACCAACAAGGTGCAGAAGCTTGCCTTGGGGATGGAAGCCCCCTTGGGAAAGTAGCTAGGATGATCCCAAGATTCAGAGGTTCTAAACTCAAGCCCCCTTCACTCCCTAGCCTCCAGCAAGGGCAGGCTCACCTCTGTCTCCAGAACACCAAGTATTTGAGGCAAGGTTCTTGATACCAGCCATTCGATATTCTTTTCTGCTGTCCTTTGGAACCAACATTTTGCTTTAGTTCTGTTTGCTGTCGGTGAAATGGACTGGAACAATGCCCTCTGTCTTTGAGGCTAATATTACTGATGATTTGAGGTCCCTCCTTTATAGACACGGTTCAGCATCTTCTCCCTTGATGTCCCTAGTGACCAGTGGCATGCATTTTCTTTCTTTTTGAGACATGGCCAGTGTTTAGAAAAGGCATCTCTGCCTAGAGAATAAAGACATGCATTCTTTAATCCTGGGTTTCCACCAACTACGCTCTGCAGCTGGAAATGGATTCACTCTAGTGCTCTGACAATAAAGACAAAAGAAAGGATAATTGTTTGGGCATGGGTCTATTTTATGAAATTGAAGCAGTAAACAGATTGGTGTTTCTGACCATTCATTCAGTGCTCAGTCCTCCTAATCATATCTTGACAGAATGGCCAGTCCAAAGGGTTTTACTAAGATAGCCTAATCAGGTATTTGATATTGGATAAAGGGATGTTCATCTAGATTTTTCTGGTACAACATCAGGCACATCATTTTTGCTCAATAAATATTTATTGAATGAATGAATGAACAAATGAACTTGAAAAATTATGGTAAAGATAATCGCATATGGTATTTGCTTGTGAGTCCATCAGATGAGGAGAGAGCAGTTCCAATAATAATAATAATAATAATAATAATTGCAACAACAACAGTAATAAGAAATGGGATCCCAAATGGCATTTTTTTTTCAAAGACACAGCCAGCTAGCATTGAACACTGTTAATGGGGTTTGCCTCTGAGTCTGGTTCTCTACCAGGCAAGGTGGACATCTCTTAAGGAAAACCAGCCCCCCAAATCCAGAGAGCCCACAGAAGAGGCTGTCAGAACGACAGCATGGAAATAAAAACCTGGTTTTGACCTTGTGGGTTATTTTACTTTAAAGGTGACGTGTCTGAGGTACATTGTTTATGATGTTGTAGACTCATATATTGCTGAGGGGCAAAAATGTGTGTATGTATAAATGAAAACCTTTCACAAGCCCCATCTCAACTGCATTAGCAAAACCCAAATTTAAAAAAAAAAAACTTTTCTCCCAAACATGAACTGTCCAGTTAAATGTGTCTAATTCTCGTCTAATTCTTTTCTGGTTGAAGATAGCCTGATTGCAAGTCTATTTATAGTCTGTTCAAAATCCATCTTCTCTCCTCCCTAAAGCAGAGACTGGATCTATAGCAGTGCTTTGTGTGTCCTTGTGGGGGCAGGGGGAAGGCAGGGGCTCTGTGGCTACCCTTATGATGAGATGCAAATGAAATAAATTTTTTTTAACTAATTTTATTTATTTTAATGGTATGAAATACCTTTTAGTTTTTAATCAAATATGTTTCATTATTCTTGAAAATAAGATTTAGCATTTTATGAGAGAGCAGTTTGCAGATTTGGTTTGGTTTATTTTTTCTTAATTAGTAGACTTTCTTTTAAAGAGCAGTTTTAGGGGTGCCTGTGTGGCGTAGTCAGTTAAGCATCAGACTCTTGGTTTCGGCTCAGGTCATGATCTCAGAGTCCTGAGATCAAGCTCCACATTGGGCTCCATGCTCAGCACAGAGTCTGCTTGAGAGTCTCTTTCCCTCTCCCTCTGCTCCTCGCATTCGTGCTTTCTCACTCTCTCTCTCTCTCTCTCTCTCCAATAAGTAAATAAATCTTAAAAAAAAAAGCTGTTTAGGTTTTACAGAGAAGTTGAATAGAAAGTACAGAGAGGTCCCCTTCCTCCAACCCCCCTGCACAGATTCCCCTCTTGTAACACACTAATGTTAATACTTGTTATAATTGGTGAACCAGTATTGATACATTATTAATTATATAGAATTCATAGTTTACTTTAGGGTTCACTCTTTGTAATGTATAATTCAATGGATTTTGCCAAGTGCACGTTGTCTTGTCTCCACCATTGCAGTATCATATAGAATGGTTCCACTGCCCTAAAAATCTCCTGTGTTCCCTGTATTATTCATCCTTCTCTCTGTTCCACTCCAACCCCCGATCTTTTTTGATGTCTCTATAGTTTTACCTTTCCTAGATGTCCTATATTTGGAACCATACAGTATGTACCCTTTTCATACTGGCTTCTTTCACCCACAATATGCATTTAAGACATTTCTCTATGTCTTTTTGTGGCTTGATAACTCATTTCTTTTTATTGCTGAATAATATTCCATTGTATTTGCCATATATATTCCATCGGATTATCACAGTTTGTGTATCCACTTGAAAGACATCTTGGTTGCTTCCAAGTTTTAGCAATTATGAATAAAGCTGCTATAAACATCTGTGTGCAGATTCCTGTGTGGACTTAAGTTTTTCGGCTCATATGAGTTAATACCAAAGGGCACAGTCACTGGACTGTATGGCAAGCCTACGTTTAGTTTTATAAGAAAGCGCCAACTGTCTTCCAAGGTTGCTGTGCCATTTTGCATTCCCCCCCAGCAGTGAACGAAGAGTTCGTGTTTCTCTGCATCCTCACCAGCATTTGGTGTCAGTGTTTTGAATTCCCACCATTCTAGTAAGTTTATGGTGGTAATTTGTTTAATTTGCAGTTCCCTAATACCATGTGATGTGGGGCATCTTTCATATGCTTATTTGCCATCTGTGTATCTTCTTTGAGGAAGTATGTGTTCAGGTCTTTTGCCCGGTTTTTAATTGGATTGTTTGTTTTCTTATTGTTGAGCTTTAAGGATTCTTTGTATATTTTGGCTGTAGGTCCTTTTTCAGATATGTGTTTTGTAAATATTTGTTCCCACTCTGTGGCCTTTTTTTTTTTTAAAGAATTTATTTATTTATTTATTTGACAGAGAGAGACAGAGCGAGAGAGGGAACACAAGCAGGGGGAGTGGGAGAGGGAGAAGCAGGCCCCCCGCTGAGCAGGGAGCCCGATGCGGGGCTCGATCCCAGGACCCTGGGATCACGACCTGAGCCGAAGGCAGACGCTTAACGACTGAGCCACCTAGGTGCCCCTGTGGCCTGTCTTTTTATTTTCTTCTGGTTTAGTTAATTTTGATACTTGGTTTTAATGGTTATAGCTGAAAAATGAGCCTCATAACAGTGCATAGATCTGTGTGGAGAACATGCACCGTTGACTCTGCTTCCTAAATTATACTTATTTTCAAGACAATAAACCGGTTATGCAAATATTTGTTAATAATTTATTTAGCAAAATATCATTTTCCCAGAACATTGCCTATTCTTACAAACTAATTGGAACATTTTGCATTCTTATATAGATTCAAGACCTACTGAGATTTCCTTGGAAAACATTTAAATGGGTGTGAAAATAGCTTTAAATTTTTTTTGGTCATAATTTTATTTAGTTTTTATTGAGCTTTAACAGGCAGTAATAAAGTACTCTAATTTTAAGCATACAACTTAATGAATTTTTACATATATATGAACATATGTAAAACATATGTAAAACCAACATCTAAATCCAGAGTAAGAACATTTTTACTATAACAGAAAGTTCCTTCAAATTCATTTCCAGTCCATGCTTCACCCAGAGCTAATCAGTATTCTGATTTCTAGAACCATTGATTAGTTTGTCTGTTCTTGAACTTCATATAAACGAAATACAAAATAGATTCACTTGGCTACTTTCATAGCATAATTTCTATGAAAATCATCCGCATTGTTCCTTTTTACAAGTGTTTTTTAATTTAAAAAATTGCTATATAGTATCCCACTTATGACTATATTGCAGTTTCTCTTTTCCTATTGGTGGGCCTTTGGCTTGTTTTCATTTTATGGCTATTTTTTTTAGGATTTTATTTATTTGTCAGAGAGCATGAGTGAGCACAAGCAGGGGGAGAGGCCGGCAGAGGGAGAAGCAGGCTTCCCGCTGAGCAGGGAGCCTGATACGGGACTCGATCCCAGGACCCTGGGATCATGACCTGAGCCCAAGGCAGACACTTAACCTACTGAACCACCCAGACATCCCTCGCTTCATGGCTATTATGAATAATGCTGCTGTTAATATTCTTGTACACATGTTTTTGTGGCCATATCCCCTCTTTTGTTTTGATACATACAGAACCACACACACATGCGTGCACACACACACGTATACATACACCTACAAGTGGGATTGCTGAGTCTTAGGGAAGATGTATATTAGTCTTCAGTAGATTTTGCCAAACAGTTTTCTAAAGTGTTGTGCTGATTTGATTTGCATGCCAACTGGCCATATAAGAGAATTATAGTTGCTCTACATATTTGGTATTCGTCCTTTTAATCTTAGTCTTTTTGTTGCCATGTAAGTATTTTATTATGTTTTTAATTTGTAACATTTTCATATGTTGATTGACCATTTGGATATCCTCTTTTGTGCCTGTGCATATCTTTCACTCATTTCTAAAATTCGCTTTTTTGGTATCTAATTAATTTATAGGATTCTTTATGTATTCTAGATAAGATTCCTTTGTTGGATATGTATTTTGCAAATACTGTCTTCAATTCTGTAGTGTGCTTTCTACTCCTCAATGGCAAACTTTATGAGCAGATGTTCCTAATTTAATGAAATCTTATATTTTTTACAGTTAATGTTTTACTGTGCCTTGTTTTAGAAATTTTGCCAAAGTCACGAAGATATTCTCTTGTGCTTTTTTTCTAGAAGCTTTATCATTTACCTTTCATACGTAGATCTATGAAACATCTCAAATTAATTTTTGTGTATGGTATGATAGCCATGGCTCATTTTTTTTTTAATCTCCTGCACTGTGTATTTAAAGGCTTTTTCTCTTTGATTTTCCTTATGTTACAGATTTGAGATTTTTAGGGAACAGTCTCACTAAAGTACTTTTCGCCACCCAATCAGATAATGCTGGAAAGTTTATCAAATATCTTTTTAAAAAAATGCTCTCTATAGTAGTTAATGTTTCACTGAGTGTTTCAACTTCTTCACCTTGCAAGAATGGGTGAAGTGTGTGTTAAGGAATGGAGTGTGCCTGTGTGTGTGTGTGTGTGTGTGTGTGTGTGTGTAAGCAACTGCTGGGTAGCATCCCGACAAGTTGTTTGTTATCACAGAATCTCCGCAAATACCTTTTTGTAAAGAAAGAAACTACATAAATCATCTTCAAGCTTAGCAGCTCTTCTAACATCTTAGCCATACGATAAGCAGTGAAGCCATGTGTTTTTCTGATCATTCTGCATCTCATTACAAAATGTTGTAAAGATGTGCCTATTGTCAAGATCTTGTTTTTCCAAAACTCACCACGTCAGTGGCCTAGTGTTTGGGAGTGGGCACTCTTAACCTGGGTTACCTGGGTTCGAGTCCTTGGCTGTGCAACTGACAAGCCACTATGACCTTGGGCAGGTCTTACCTGTCTGTGCCTCAGTGGCCTCACCTGTGACAGTAGGTTTAAAAACCAAATCCAGCATAGGGGATTGTTGCAACTGTTACACGAGAATGAATGTAAAGAAGTCAGAAGCACAAAGTTCATATTCCATAAATATTTTATATGCATATAGTCATGTACATATGGGTATTTATTTAATTTTGTTATTTTTCCTCTAACACATTGTATATTTCTGCCATTCAGTAACCCTACTGCAGCAGTTTGCCAGTGAATGATGCTAGAAACAAATTTTACTTACAGAGTTATCTTTCTAACCTTACCCTGAGAATAATTTTATAAAAAATTGATATCAAAGCAGATATTCTATAAGTGATTTCACTTACACAGGTTTTAATAAAAACATCTCTAGTAAATAAATTACTGACTGACAAGAATATATCATTTCCAGCACATCTTTTCTTCAGTGACTCATAGAAAAAGTAATTATGTGACTATTTTTTGGTAGGAACAGAATCTCTTAATAGTATGACTGGAATCAATTTGAAATAACTATATTGTGATCCAACCTCTCATAATATATAATTTGTTCTAATACTGGCTGCTTTAAGTTTTCAGCAATATTTTTAAAATATTGCCAACAATATTTATTGATAAAGATTAAATTTCAGGTTCTGTTTTTTTGGTTGGATATTATTTCAGCCATTTTTACCATTAGAAGAAAATTGTTGCCCCAATGGTTTGTGCTTTTTCTGACTTTCATTGTACAGTGTGAAACCTCATAGGGGCTTCTGTATATTTATCATTAAGTTTCATAAAATGTTGAGAGGTATTAGAATCACATGAAATATAGAGATTTATTTTTCTATTTGGGTGCTTAGTTTTACATTTTCTTGCTAATTATGACGTTCCTATTTCTAGCTAAAGTGTCAAGACAAAATACATAGCAAATTCATTGTAACAGTAGTTGTCATAATTTCAATTTTTAAAGCTGCTTTTCAGATTTGATTAGCTTGTCATTGTTTTTAACATCATGATGTGGTGGAGGAAAACTGTAGGGAGCAGAATCGCTCTGAATCTTTGTGTACTTGTGTTATTAGTATTACCTTCAATTCCACTTTTTTGTTGTTGCAGCAATCATTATAAGGTACTCACCTACTTTTTAATTTGTTAATTATTAAATTAATTTAGTCAAAATGAGATAGTACAATTGGTACATCCATTTAACCAGAGGTACATGAGCTGCTATGATGTCCCAGTGTGGTGAAATTTTATAAAACCCATGACCCACTCTGCCTCTCTGAGTCTTGCTGCCCCCAGCCTTTTGTCTGGATACCCAAGTACCCCTGGCTTTGTGCAGAAGAATGATATGTGCATTGAAAAGACCAGCTGTTGGTGGGCTTTCTTGTTTGTTTGGTAAAAATAATTATAACAAGTTCTAATATTTTTTTTAAACACACTCCAGTGGGTTACTTTGGAGACCCCTGGTCAAAAATAAGAAAACCCTTGCTTCAGTGCTAGAGAACAGGGAAATGATTCAGTAATGAAGGAGTTAAGGGTTGGAACGCAAGAAAAGAGATTTGAGAGAAAAAATTAACAGAGAAGGTGATGCAAAATTGGTGGAAAGGTAAAGAAAAATCGTAAAAGAGTCCAAAAAGGTGAAGAAAAAAGTAGAAGAAAAAGCAGCAGCCAGAAAAAAAAATTTGGCTATAATCCAGGATTTCTGCAGTTCTCTTGCTTCTTGCCTCAAGATTGGAAAAGCAAAGTACATGAGTCATTGTCAGCTTCCACTCTTTTCCCTACAATGTATACTCTATCCACACTTAGGAAACCCACCTAACCATGCTCTCAGCTGCTTTGGATTGCTGGAATAATTGTCTCCAGGGCCATGAGTGGGAAGAAGTACCTTCTCTTTGGCTTCTGCTTCCGTTTCTTTGTCCTGGAGGCCTGAGCTTCTCTTCTGGCTTCCTCCCTCCACATAAATGAATGTTAGTGCCAGCAGGGTAAGATGAAGGAACTATAAGGTAGATAAAAAGTGTTAATGTACTCTGTAGTCTAATTTTTAAGATGATTGCATTCATGTATGTACGGCTTATGTGAGACAGGCATTTCTAGTTTGTTTTTTCTTGCTGTCTAGACAATTAAAAGAATAACACTGCAGAAAATACATTTGACAAAAGATAACACCTACTTATAATTTTGAAACTATTGACTTACTAAGGTTAGAAGGGAATTACCTTCATTTGATAAAGAATATGTCCCAAAAAAAAAGCAAAGGTCATATTCAATATTGGAACATTGGAATATTGGCAGTTTCACCCTGAGATTGGAACAAATAAAAAATGTCCACTATCACTGCATTTAAACACTGTATTGAAAGTCCTATCCAAAGCAATAGGTATATAAAAAAAAAGATGCATAAGAATTAGAAAGAAAGAAAGAAAACTATCATTATTTTCAGATGACATGAATGTGAACCTGGAAAATTCAAAAGAATCAATGCACTACTGAATTAACATTCAGATTTATCAAGGTCACCAGTTATAAGGTCACTATAAAATATCAATATAAGATTGATATAAAAAAAAAACCCCAGGTTTCATCTAACAATAAACAAAAAAATTGAAGGATGATTCCATTTATAGTAGTATCCCAAAAATCAAATACTTAAGGAATAAATCTAATGGACAAAACTTATGTACTCAAACTTACAAAACATTGAGAGAGATGTACAAGGGTGTTGATAGCATAATATTTGTAAAACAAAACACTGGAGACTCTTCAAATGCCCATCAACATGAGAATGTTTAAATACACCGTGATGTAGTCACAAAGGTTAGTGCCACCTAGCAATACTCTACCGTTAGTGTCATATGCATGGATCGCGTGAACATAACATGTGATTCTAATTATACAAAATACAAAGCCAGCAGCGAATTCTTGATGTTAGAAGTCAGGGTAGTAATGACTTTGGGCAGGGAGATAATGTCTGGAGGGGGTGCAAGAGGAATCTAGGTGCTGGTGATGTTCTCTTTCTTTAGTTGTGGGCTCTTTACATGTGTTCAGTTTGGGGAAAATTCACCTAACTGTATATTTAGGATATTTATACTTTTTTTATATGTCTACTGCACATCAGTAAAAAGGTTTTCTAAAAGAGCCTAGCTAGTACTTCTTACAGACGCAGATAGTGGCTTAACATTGGGTATATGGGTGCCTTAGATTCAGGTCAGTCATTTTCGATTGTCATTTGGCACTATTACATGATAGCTGTGTGACCTCGTGCATCCCACCAGCGCATGTGTGAACTACTTCGTCATCTGTGAGGTGGGGATCATGTCATTGTTATTTAGTTACATTGAGAATTTTTTAAAAAATTTTATTTATTTATTTGACAGAGAGAGACAGCGAGAGAGGGAACACAAGCAGGGGGAGTGGGAGAGGGAGAAGCAGGCTCCCATGGAGCAGGGAGCCCGGTGCGGGGCTCGATCCCAGGACCCTGGGATCATGACCTGAGCCGAAGGCAGATGATTAACGACTGAGCCACCCAGGTGCCCCTAGTTATATTGAGAATTTAATAGGACATGTAGATGTCATTGAGAAGAATGCTCATTTTCTTCCCTTTAAGGGACACTCTGTATATTATATACACATAATATATCTGTGATAGAAAGCCACAACTCGGTGAATTTTAAATTACAATTCATGATTAGATTCAAAATGATCTATCTACAAACGAAACTTTAAATATTTTACAGTTTACATTTATAACTCAAGTATAACTATACATTTATGTGGCTATGTTCAAATATAGAGCAAAGTTCATGGAAACTTTTTTACAGTGAGAGTATGGCCATTTCTTTTTTCCCTTTAAAAGCTATGTATAATAAAATGTATCATTAGTTACATTTAGGTTGTTACAGATGATAGGTTGGGATCTAATAATGATTTTTCTCCCTTTGCGGGTTGTCAGATTTAATCAGGAGGTAATCAGACATTGATGGAAAATTAAATTCAAAGTTATGCTCTACATTTCCATATTTGCATACATCAGTCTGAAGACCTGAGCCATTTTATAGTCCCAAATAATGGAAGTGGCTTTTACTTCCACCCACTTAGTCATTCACATATTCATTTATTTAAATGTTTGATGAGAACTGATTCCTGCCACTGTTCCAGGCACTGGAATAAAACAAAGGCTTTTATCTTAACAGTGATTCTTTATGGTCTCTCTCCCCCAGAATACACTGCATGTCAAATATATGTTAGGTCATGACGTGACCAATAAGGGGGGGTTGGACATGTGACATTGGGGTGGTGCACAGGATGACTGAGGAAGGCCTGTCTTTTAAGATGGCATTTGAGCAGAGATGTGAAGGAAGAGTCATACCAGTGTGTGTTGGGGGAGGGGGGAGGACATGCATTTTCTACCTGACCAACTTGAATATACCCTAGTTTGTTTGTTTGTCTTAACATATAATGTATTATTTGTTTCAGGGGTACAGGTCTGTGATTCATCAGTCTTACACAATACACAGCGCTCCTCACAACACATACCCTCCCCAGTGTCCATCACCCAGCCACCCCACCCCTCCTACCCCCCACCACTCCAGCAACCCTCAGTTTGTTTCCTGAGATTCAGAGTCTCTTACGGTTTGTCTCCCTCTCTGGTTTCATCTTGTTTCATTTTTCCCTCCCTTCCCCTGTGATCCTCTGCCTTGTTTCTCAAGTTCCACATATCAGTGAGATCATATGATACATGTCTTTCTCTGACTGACTTATTTCGCTTAGCATAATACCTTCTAGTTCCATCCACGTTGTTGCAAATGGCAAGATTTCATTTTTTTGATGGCTGCATGATTTTCCATTGTATATATATACCACATCTTCTTTATCCATTCATCTGTTGATGGACATCTAGGCTCTTTCCATAGTTTGGCTATTGTGGACATTGCTGCTATAAACATCGGGGTGCACGTACCCCTTCAGATCACTACAGTTGTATCTTTGGGGTAAATACCCAGTAGTGAAATTGCTCAGTCGTAGTATACCCTATTCATAATTCAAAATCAAATCACCCAATCGGGTTTTTTTTTTTTTTTTAGTGTTGGAATTTAAGAAACAAAGAAAAAGAGACAAAAACACAGACTTACAGAGATAAGCTGGTGGTTGCCAGAGGGGTGGTGGGTAGGAGGATGAGTGAAATAGATGAGGATGAAGAGTACACTTACGGTGATGAGCGCTGAGTGATGGACAGAATTGTTGAATTACTATATTGTACACCTGAAACTAATGTAACACTGTGTGTTAATTATACTTCCAATTTAAAAAAACACCCAAAATAAAAATTTTACAAATCTTTCTATGGAGTGTTTTTGTTGTTTTCTGTTTTGTTTGCTTTGGTTTTATATTTTTGGACACAACCAAAATGGCCTTTACTGTTGCTGAAATCAAAACACTGATTTGAATGACTAATTCTGACTGTTGAAGTTCTGGAACTCAGTGTTTCTAGTTCTAGCTTCTCTTTTCGGGGCCTTGCTTTTGTTGTTGTTGGTGGTGGTGGTGGTGATAACATTTTTTAAAATTTATTTTTAATTGAAGGATAGTGGCAATATTAGCTTCAGGTGTACAACTTAGAGATTCAGTATTTCTATACATTTTGAAGTGCCCGACAAGGTAAGTGTCGTCACCTTCTGTCACCATACGAAGTTGTTACAATGTTGTTGACTATATTCCCTATGCTGTACTTTTCATCCCCCGGACTTATTTATTTTATAAATAGAAGTTTGTACCTCTTAATCCCCTTCACCTATTTGGCCCATCTCTCCACCCCTAGCCTCTTTGGCAACCACCAGCTCTCTGTAGTTGAGTCTGTTTCTGGTTTTTTGTTTGTTTTGTTTTTTAGATTCCACATATAAATGAAATCATATGATATTTGTCTTTCTCTTTGACTTACTTCACTTAGCATTATACCCTCTAGGCCCATCCATCTTGTCACAAATGGCAAGATTTCCTTCCTTTTTTATGGCTGAATAATATTTCATTGTGTGTGTATGCGTGTGTACATATGTATGTGTGTATACACATATACCATCCTCTTCATGCATTCATGTATCAATGAACACTCAAGTTTCTTCCATATCTTGGCTATTGTAAATAATGTTGCAATAAACATAGGGGCACATGTATCTTTTTGAATTAGTGCGTTTATATTCTTTGGGTAAATACCCAGTAGTGGAATTATTGGATTATATGGTATTTCTATTTTTAATTTTTTTGAGGAACCTCCATACTGTTTTCCACAGTGGCTACATCAGTTCACACTTCCACCAATAGTGCATGGGGGTTACTTTTTCTCCACGTCCTCACTAACACTTGTTATTTCTTGTGGGTTTTTTTTTTTTTTTTTTAGCCATTCTGACTGATGTGAGGTGATATATCCTTGTGGTTTGGACATGCATTTTTCCTGATATTAGCCATTCCAACTGGTGTGAACTGATATATCCTTGTGGTTTGGGCATGCATTTTCCTGATGGTTAGTGACGTTGAGCATTTTTTCACATGTCTGTTGGCCATCTGTATGTCTTCTTTGGAAAAATGTCTATACAGTTCCTCTGCCTGTTTTTTAATTGAATTGTTTGGGTTTTTTTGGTGTAGGAGTTCTTTATATATTTTGGATATTAACCCTTTATCAGATATGTCATTTGCAATTATCTTCTCCCATTCAATAGGTTGCCTTTCCTTTTTATTGATGGTTTCTTTCCCCATGCAAAAGCTTTTTTTGTTGTGGTCCTTGTTTGTTGTAAAAATCTATTGACATCCTGAGTAAGATTCAGATTTTTTTTCCAGAAGGACAGAGTGTGGGTTTTTTTTTTTTTTTTTTTTTTGCATTTTAGAACATTAAAATATCAGCTATTAATTATCAGGTTTCTTCTTTTTTAAAAGACCCCCCCCAAAAAACCCCTAATTGATGTATAAAGCATGCATACAAATTACATGTATGTTATAATTTTAAGTTAAATATGAAGTGAAAAATACACATCATTATTTAGGATAATTTTTCAGCCAGCTCAGAACTCAGTGTTTTTAAATATTTTTCAACAATCTAAACTTCATGGCTGATTTGTTAAAAAAAAAAAAAAAAATAATTAGGTACCCTGTATCATTAGCAGGAACTTTTTTGAGAATTTTAGAATGGACAGGACCTTGAGAGCTCTTTTGATATTATGCCTTACTAACACTGAAGAGGTCTGGAGGAAGGTGGGGTGCCCTACAGGACTAGGGCTGACAACCATGACCTGAAGTCTCTAAAACCAAGCCCTCCTCTCTGTTTCCTGCATCAGCCTTAGATCACAGCATGCTCATATTATAAAGAGGAGCTGATGTCATAATTATTTGTACAGATGATCTCTGGAATGTTTACACATATTTAGTTTAACAACCAAGTTTTGATCTCTTGTTGGCTTTGTTATTTGCCTCTGTGCTCCCTGTACCAGAGCCAGGAGACATCCACTGATGGCCCTTCGGGACGCTAATTAGACCTTAAGAAATGTCCATCTCCGTAAGATAGTTTTGTTGCAGTAACGTAACTTCTTGTGAGAGTTACAATATGGTCAAATAAATCAAAGGAACAGAAAAATTACTCAAAATAGAGCCCTACCTGTATTCCATGATGGAAGGGGCATTCCAGGTCTCTGGAGAACTGATGGAAGTATTCAGTAAATGGTCCCAGAATGATTATTTCTCATTATGGGGGCAAAAGAGAAATTGGACCCCTACTTGATACCATTCATGAAAACCAAGTCCAGGAGTTTTATGTATTTAAATGTAGAAGACTATCCTTTAAAAACTTTTGGAAGAAAATATAGGAAATTCCCTTATGATGTTAAGATATGTAAAGATTTCTTAAACACTAATCACAAAAAAGGACTGATATTATTTGAGTACCTCAAATTTTTAAAAATCTGCTTATCACAAGACACCATCTAAAAAGTAAAAAGACAAGGCATAAATCGAGAGAAGTTATTCTTGACATACATAATTGACCTAGCATTAACTTCCTGTGTCTATGAAGAGCTCCCTGAATTCAGGAAGAACTGACAAAGACAACCCAATAGAAAATTAAGTGAAAGTAGTAAATAGGCATTTACTAAAGAGATAAATGACAAATAAATATGAAATCATAAATAAATAGAAAACACAGCCTTTTTATTAGTAGGGAGATACAAATTAAGTTCTCAATGAGATACTGTTTTATACTATTAGATTGGCTCTGGATCGCTGGTGAAGTTAAGAAACCAAGTGAACACTGTACATGGAGGTGTGCATTCATAACCCCAGTGTGGACGGTAGACCCACTACCTTGTGAAACTGAACATCTGTATATCCTTTGAGCAATTCCTCTTCTACAAATCTTAGGGAAATTTTTGTGTATGTCAGTCAAGGGAAATATACAAAAATATTCATATTAGCACGGAAACAGCACCAGTAAACATCAATAGAAGAATGGATAAATAAATGTGGCAAAATCCTACACAAGAATATTTTCCAGCCATGAAATGAATGAATCAAAGCCAAATACACAAACTATTGAGAAAAAAATACAAGCTGCATAGTTCCACGTGTAGTGTAATAACGAATTTTATAAAACTGAAGGTGAAACAGTACATTGAGGGATACATACATATAATAAGACTGTGGAAGCAAAAGCCAGGGAATAAAACACTCAAAATGTAGAACAGTGGGTGTATCCAGGGAGGATTATCCAGGCAGATTAAATGGAATTGGTGATATTCTAATTTTCAAGTTGAGTATAACATTTATAGGTGTTCGTTTTATTATGCTTCAAAATCTATTGATTGTATCAAAATATCATAGAATTAAAAATCAGAACTACAAATCAGATTATTTAGAAAATAAAGGCTCAGGGAATCTATATATTATGCTTTCTGTATTTTCAGTTAAGCTCTTCCAGATTAAATAGGTTTGAATTCTTTTTATTTTAAATAAGAAAAGTGAAGATAAGTGGATCAAATATTCAACTTGGAGTTCAAATGAAAGCAGCAATGGAATGGAGGAATTAATAGATGTTTTAGCAAAATAGTTGAAAGCTAAAAGTAAAATTAGAACAAATTTCAGAATTTAATACTTATTGCAGGGACAAATAAGGACTGTACAGCAAGCTCACACAAGTGCAGAATGTCCACTGGACCTTTGGCTGAGGTGCTCTGGGGGATCTTCTGGGCAGAGAGAAGGGAGAAACCTTGCAGGAGACTCTGGGCCATGGCATGTGGTACATTGTACGTGGGTTAAAGGGACTAGATGCATCATGAGGGCAGGTGGGTAGGACGGGCGAGGTGGGCTTTCGAGTCAGGGAGTCTCTGGCCACAAGCAACCTTGTCATTTGCTGCCATGTGCCAAGCAGATGTTATTTTATTGTCACCTCTGAATGTGCCATTTTCATAAAGTTGGCAAGCTTTTGCAGAATTAATACAGTAATTAAAATTTCAATATGTTAAAAATTTTTTGCCACATAGCAAAAGTCAAAAGTGAAATCGAACAACTGAAAAAAATTCTCAAGTTTAACTACTTTGTGTAGAAGTTAAACTTTAACTCCCACCCTTTGCATTCTGTGATAGATTGTACCCAGGCTGGGAGCCTACCACACGTTTTATGCCAATCAATAAGCATTTGCCCAAGGTATCCTGCCTTCAGCACCCTACACATAAGAAAAAAGTTGCCAGTTTGCCAAGAAATGCTAGGATTCCATTGTGGTGCTTCTGAAGTTTTGCAAATATTTAATTTGGATTTTTCTGTCGAATGTAGTCAATTCTTGATTGCCCAGACCACCATAAGAGGAAAGTGGATGGTTGGGAGGTGTTCAAAGGTAGATCACAAGCAAGATTGCCTTTCTTCATTTCAACAGAGCACCCCTACTCTCATCTGTTTTGCATGTTGGGGCTTTTCATGATACATCTTAGCAAAAGAGTTTTCATCAGTAAAAATAACTTTGAAAATCAATGTTCTATTGCATTTTACCCATAAGAATTGAGTTCCTAGCTCAATGAAAGTATTGGTAAAAGAATATCAAATGAATGAAGTGGGTCCAGGGAAGGACGTAAAACAGAGTCCATTTTAATTGAGCCTGATATTTAATTGTCAGCAAACTTGATGAGACAGAAAATAATACAGCACATGAGATTTAGGGCAGATTTATGCTGGGCCATGTTTCCCATTTCAGCTTTTGGTTTCCATAGATTTGTCTTTTCTGGGCATTTCATATAAATGGGATCATTCAATATATCGTCTTTTGCATCCAGCTTTTTTTTTTTTTTTTTTAATTTTATTTGAGAGTGAGAGAGAGAATGAGTAGGGGAAGGGGTAGAGGGGCAAACAGACTCCCTGCTGAGCAGGGAGCCTGATGTCCATCCCAGGACTCTGAGATCATGACCTGAGCCACCCAGGCGCCCCTTTCAATATATTTTCACTAGCTACTTTAAAAACCTGGGTCATCTTGATATCTCCATTTAATATATATTTTTTCTTGGTTATGGGTTACATTTCTCAGTCCCTGATTTTTTGCAATGTATAATAATTTTTGCATGGTGGCAGTTCTGTAGGCACAATAGGGAGTCTGAATTTTGGTGTCTTTAGAGAATATTGAGTTCTTTCTGGCTGTCATTTAATTTACTGGTAGTTCAGCTTGACTCTTTCAAGCCTTGTTTTTAATTTTTGTTCCATGCGTCTATTAATAAGGTGTGGCTTTTCTGAGGTCTCAGTCCATTACTCAGAGTATTTAGCAAGATTTGTTCTCTCTGGATTGCCAGAACTCTTGTCTCCCAGCTCTGTGCAATTTCAGGCTCTCCCATCAACCCACAGCTTCCAGGGAGCTGTTGTCTATCACACCACCAGGAATCTCGTCCAACCAACATCTTAGCACGTGACCAAAGACTTTAAGGGTCCCACTATGCAGATTTCTGAAACTGCTTTTCTGAGCAGCTTCACTCCCTTCATTAATCTGCCTGGTAAACTCCAGCTGCCTCAGCAAACCCTAGCTCCACTCTCCTGCTGCGCAGCAAAGTGAAGCTGCTCCGCTCTGAGTCCCACAACCTCATGCCTTCGTCTGGAAAGTACCTCAAAAAGAGAAATGCCAGGAAAGACAGAAAGAATACCAGGGTGATTATAGGGCTTATTTCCTGCATCTCCTCTCTCTCAGGAATCAGAATCCTGTACTATTTGTTGTCTAACATCTGAAAAAGGGTTGTGTCATATATTTAGTCTAGGTTTAATCTTGCTTATGAAGGGTGAGTTTGCTGCCAGTTATACCATCATGACTGGATATCACAGTCCTCTCTCAGTCTCTTTTTATTTTGAAGTTTACTTATTATGAGCATCTCTTCTTTTACATAAGAGCCATTTGTATTTCCTTCTCTTGGAAATATTTCTCTGTTCATTTTCTTTGACCACTTTTCGTATGTGTTTCTAGTGTTTTCTTACCAGTTTCTCAGTGTTCATTACAAGTAAGTGAAAATTGACTCCTGTGATATGTTATGCAAATATTTACACTTAGTTATTGACATTTAATTTTATTAAGTTGTATTTTGCTACAGAAATTAGAGTTTTAGTAAGTATTATTTAACAACTCTTTTATAGCTTCTGGGTTTTGTGTTCTATTAGGAATGCTTTGTCAACTCTAAATTCTCCTTAATTTTTTTCTGTTACTTTTATGGATTCAGTTTTGGTTACTAAATCATTGATCTACTTGAAATATATTTGGTTTTAAGTCTTGAGAGTAGGATTTATTATTTTATCACTCCTCAGTAGTACTGTTAAGTGAATGTTCCATCTTTTCTCCATCAATCTGAAATGCCGTCATATTAAATATCTGTGTATTTTTGTGCAGATTTTGGCCTCTTCATTTTTCCCTTTGATTTTTATTTACTCACATGTCAGTGCCTCACTCTCTTAATTTTCATGGTATTGTTATGTAGTTAGACATTTGATTGGGATAGTTCCCACTTCTAGTTACTTTACCTATTTTAAGAGTTTCCTTGCTATTTTACCTTTTGATTTTTTTCCCCACAATAACTTTGTAATTAGCTTGTCTAGTTTCAAAAAACATGTTGAGTCCTAATGTTTTTGCAATTACTTTTAATTCATAGATTAACTTAGGAAGAATCAACATGTTTATGATTTTGAGCTTTTCTAGCCAAAAATATGGTATGACTCTCCAGTTGTTTGTCTGATTCTTTATCCCTCATTAATGTTTGTTTCTTCATGTGGACCTTGCAGGGTCCTTGATACATCTATTCTTAAGTATCTCATCTACTTTTGTTGCTGTTGTAAATGGGATCTTCTGTCTTCTAAGTGACTATTACTCTTCCACTGAATGTTTTACTTTTTTACAACAAATTCTAAACCATGATATTCATAACCTTCACCTAAACACTGTCCCCTTCCTCTGTCTGCTTTTCTCACTGACATTCACCCAAAGATTTATTGAGTCCACTGAGATGGGCTCTGGGTAGAATGATGCACAAGATATATTCATACCCTCAAGTGCCAGTGGTCTAAATTAGTCATTTGTTTGTTCATTCAAAAGGTATTTACTGAATATCTTCAATATTCGAAACACTGTGATAGACAGTGTAGAACTCACAAAAAGCGCCTTGTGCAATTCAAATATATGTATTCAATATTTCTAAAATACCTTTTTTATTCCATGATAGTTCCTTTCTTGGGGAGTTTGTGGTCTCGTTGGGGAGAAACATTTTATGTGTAAGGATAAGTAGCAATACAGGATGATATTGCACAAATGGATGGTGTAAACAGAAGCTTTCAAAGGAGAAAGTGGTGAGTGAAAGTGCACGAGTGAAGTGTAGGCTGGAGGCAAGATGAGGAAGAGAGGCCACCTTAGCCGCAAAGAGCAGTGGGAGCCGAGCAGAGAGGCAGGAGTGAAGGAAGGGAGCACGAGGGGTGGGGGTGGGGATGTACATCCGGGCTGCAAGAGTGGGTTTGTGTTGGCAGGCTGGGCTGGAGCCAGAGTGTGGAGGGCCTTGAATGCTCAGCCAGGTAAGAGATGGCAAGGTCGGTGCTCAGGCTCTCTTAGCAGTGCGGGAACATTCCCTCAGTGATGCCAAGCAAGATTAGGCCACCCTGCTGGTGGGATGGAGATTGGAAGCAGAATTGCAGGAGGCGAAAACTGTAACTGTAGGTATGTGGTGATACCTACCAGCCCAACCCGGAACAGGAAAGGAGCTGGTGCAGCATACAGGGGCGTGGCCAAAGGGGCACAGCTGGGACTGAGTGTCAGGCATACAGGTTGAGAGGGAGGAGGTTACAGATCACAGGGAGAGGAGAAACTCATCATGCCTTTGGCCTCTTCCTAAAGATGTCGGTTTGGGAGTCCTGTCCTCTGAATCGGGTAAATAAGTTGGGAAAGTGAAAGAATTCATATGTGAGGATAATTCTAGTCACAGCCTGTGTGTTAATAGCCTATGTTTTAGGCTTTATAATTAGAATCTAGCAACTAGAATGTTGCTAGCCAAGATTGGTGGGAGGTGACATCTGAGAGACGGTCTTTCTGGAATGGGATCAGTGAGTAATCCATAGTAGCATTACGTTTGCTGGCTCTCAGGGTGCGTTAGTGCTGACTAGCTTGAAAACACAGCAGGCACAGTAGGTGCATTTCTTATCCTGGAGAGAACTTTGCAGAAAGTCTCAGAGGAGATGAAGGTTGGGGGGAAAGCATCTACTTCTACCCAGGTTGGGTGGGAGAAGAAAGGATTGTGCCAGGAAGGGAGATGGTGTTGCTCTTTGTCTTGTCAAGTTATTAGTAGGATTTGGCTTCATTATCAGAGGAGATTCACGTATTGATTATGAAGCACTGGGCCAAGCTAGAGAATGAAAGCATGCCACACCCTGCCTTCTAGATGCTCTGGTCTTCAGAAAGATCCCGTTACCATCCCATTGTGCCCAATGAAGTATTCTGTTATCAGGCAGCTGGCGATGAGCGACAGAGAACCCAGGAGGGCAGTGAGAAACAAGCCAGGGTTGAAAAGAGGTGAAGTGCTGTGGTAAAGTACCTTTTGAAAAATCTAATGGTGACTTTACTAGAAGAAAAAATGGAAAGGAAACAGATTTGTCTACATTGTCAGTAAAGGAAGGAGGGATAGGATGGTATTTTCAGGGGCAGCAAGGCCAGTTGAAGGTTTTCTTTGGAACTGAGAAATTGGCTTAGTTGAAAAAGACAGGTGAAGGGAGAGATGAGGGAGACTTACATGAGGTGAGTGACTCGGACAGGGAGGCAGGGGGTGGAAGGTTTGGAGAAGGCAGAGGGACTGGGGTGGAGCTTACGGACGAGGGGTGGGTCCTGAAAAGGGATGAGACTGCTTTTGCTCAGAGACCTCCAGGAAGGATGATGAGAGCTTATCATGTTTTTCAGCACCATTTTCTCTCTCCTTGGTTTTCGCATTATGCCCCTGTGCCAAAGCCATCCCAACTAGACAGGCAAAGCCAGCCCTCTGATGTCCCCCAAGATGCCAGGTAGTATTTCTTTTCTTGGTATCAAGCTTCTCATGGCTGAGACACTTGAGACTTCCTTCAAGGTGGAACAGGCCTCACAAAGGTGTCAGAATGGAATAAGAGTCTCACATGGTGTTACAGAGGTTCGGTCTGAACCCTGAGCAGTAGCTTTTATTTGCAGGTCCAAAAGTATCTAAAGTACTATATCATTCCTTCTTCTTTTTATTTTTTAAAGATGTAAAATAACTGTAACTTTTCTGATCATAAAAGTAATGTGTGGGGGCGCCTGGGTGGCTCAGTCGTTAAGTGTCTCCCTTCAGCTCAGGTCATGATCCCAGGGCCCTGGGATCAAGCCCTGCATCGGGCTCCCTGCTCAGCAGGAAGCCTGCTTCTCCCTCTCCCACTCCCCCCGCTTGTGTTCCTGCTCTCGCTGTCTCTCTCACTGTCAAATAAATAAATAAAATCTTAAAAAAAAAAAAAGAGGTAATGTGTATTCAATATAAACACATTCACGAGTGCAGAAGGGTATGAAGTGAAAAAGTGAACTCACCTGGGTCGATGAACTGGGTTTTCCTCATGTGTAAAGGCTTACCAAGCAGTACAAGGTAGCGAGGAAGAATCTGGGTCTGGGGCTCTTCCTCACTTCCAATTATCTGGAAGGTCCCCACCTTCTCATCTGCAGGGTAGTGGGGATAACTGGGAGGTCATGACAGATTGAATGAGATAATGTGTGTAAAGATACTGTGTGTGTAAAAGAGCACAGTGCTTGAAAGATAGGACATGTTCAATGACTCTTAAATTCCTTCTCTACATGCTGTTATTCTATGTGTACTATTTTTTAACTTGGTTTTCCATATTTGATGTGATAGACATATGTCTATGTCAATACATGTAGTTCTGCTTCATTTTTTTTTAATGAGTTCAAATCTCATTGATCCCCTCCCTAAGTAGGCTTTTAGAGAAGCCTATTAACTATCAGAGCAGTTACATATTATTATCATTGCCTTGGCTAGATTAGCCAAGGAATTTTGAATGAAAATTGGGAGTGGGCATCCTTTTCCAGTTCCTGACCTTAATGGGTATGCCTCCACTATTGAGAGGCTATATGTAAATGGCTAATGGCCAGTTCATATATGAAAATAGAACTCCGACTCCCAACCTCTGCAGCACGTAGCCCAGGAAGCCACACTACAGCCTCTCCGGGAACCACTCTGGGATGCCAAACCACTACCTCTGTAGCAGTTGGCACAAATTGGTCGGGGCTTGGTCAGTAACTGTCAGCTTCCTTAAGTGTTGCCCCTGCTTCCGACTCAGGACCAACCATAGAAAACCAAATCTCCCTAAACCAATAACATGACATGCCCTACTTCGAGTTAACCTGCTTTCAGCTTCCCCATACCAACAGCTTCCAATCAGTGCATACCTGAAGCCTTTCTGTCTTTCTGCTATAAAGCTTTCCCACTCGCCTGCCTGTCTTTGAGTCTCTGCCAAATGCAAGGGATAGTGGCTGACCCCCTTGCTATAGCAAGCTCTGAATAGCCTCTGCTTGTTCTCCTTTGAGTGATCTTTATTTCCATACACTGTTCAGTGTAATTTCCAGTAGTGGGCTTTCTAATGATTAATCAGCTGTGAATTTCTAGAATGAGCCCTTCTTTGGTCATGTAATGTTAGTTACTCAACACATGTTTCTTGAGAACCTGCTATGAGCCAGGGTCTGTGCTAGGCTTAGATTAGATAGGAATAACCCAAACAGATGTGTTTTCTGCTCTTGTAGGATTTATGGTCTCGTAGGCAACACAGACATTCATCAGATAAGTATACTTGATTGTGGGGTTTTGGAGAAAAGTGCTCCAGGAAACTGAGAAGGAATGGGCAGGGAGGAAACTCAGAAGAGTGGGGTGTCTTCTAAGCCAAAAGAAGGAGGCCGCCTTTCCAAAAGATAAGATGTGACAAGAGCCATCAGGAAGTCAAGTGCAAGAAGGTAAAGAATGAGTATTATGCTCTTCTGGTTTTGTTTTTTTTTTTAAAATGCTCTTCAGCTTTGTTAACCACGTTTCTTCATTTATTTTCCTCTGTGGTTATTTCTGAAGGCTTCATTTTTTACATTCAAATTTAAGTGAGCATTTACAAGTTCCTTTATAGCTTGAATTGATTTCCAATGTGCCTTCAAATTTTTCTCAGAAATTTGATATGTAGAAGGTGCATATCAAATTCTTCCTAAGTAATATTTATTTTCTCCACTAGAAAACTAAAAATGAAATGCATTCCCTGCTGATTGTTGTCATTTACTTGACAGCACTGGTATTGAATATCTAATATTGCTCCGTGTCTCCTGCAGCAGCAGCTCAATGGGCTCGCTCTGTGAGTGGCACCTGTTAATTAACTAATGCAGAAAGATGTCACTGAAGTAGAAGATTGTCATGGGATAACAGACCTGCTGTGTACAAATGCTAAAATAACTTTTGCAAAATAAGATTTTAACGAAGCAGATTTATTTTCAAGGCACAGTGTGTCAATTTTCTTTCCCTTCTTTCTGTTTACTTATTTTTTAGCCCTTTGTATTTCTCTAGTGGTGAGAGATTCAACTTGGTATGTGTTCCCCTCCCCCTCCCCTTTCTTAGCCTTATCTGTTCCTAATTTCATCTTTCTAAAACCTGTTGTTTTTTGTATTTTTTAAAAGATTAGTTATTTACTGAGAGAGAGTGAGAGAGAACGTGCACCTGCGTGCAGAGGGAGGGACAGAGGGAGAAGGAGAGAGAGTCTTAAGCAGACTCCCTGCTGAGCTCGGAGGAGCTATTGTGGGCCTTGATCGCCAGACCTTAGATCACAACCTGAGCAGAAACCAAGAGTTGGAGGTTCAACCTACTGTGCCTCCCAGGCGCCCCTGTATTTTGTTTTGTATTCGCACAATAAACTTCACAGATAGTCCTTCTTTTCCTCCTTTTCCATTTTCAGTTACCAAAACGCAGTCTTGCAGAGTGAGTAATAGCATAGACTGGAGCCAGATGGCTGTGGCAGTTACTCAACCTTTCCAAACTTCAGTTTCATCATCTGTAAAATGGAGTTAAGGGGATTTTTGGTTAGATATCTGTTAAAGCACTTAGAATAGTACTTTGCACATGGTAAGAGCCCTAGAGGTGTTTACTATCATCATTCTTTCTCTGCATGGCTTATTCTAATATCTAATTTTTAGCTTTGGAGTATTGATTTATAAATAATAATACCAGTTTGTTATCCTATGTCTTCATTGATAGTGTATGGAAATAATTTTCCCTATGGAGTTTTAATAGGTTTAGAGTAAATGAGTACTATTTAATATTCATTTGCCACATTCTGACTTACAAAATATTAGAGCTAAGAGAAACCTCCAATATCACAGAGTGCTCCTTCTTTATTTTCTAACAAGGAAAGTAGGGCTCAGGAAAATGGAATGAGTTTACCACAGTCACTCTGTTAGGTTCTGATAGTGCTGACACCAGGATGTGTGGCTCCCAGTCCAAGGAGTTTCCTGTGCTATAATTTGAATGATATATTTTTGGATGACCAAAAATAAGCCAGTTCATAAATTTTTCCCAGAACAACGTAGTGAAAATAGTGTCTCCGGTATTATCCAACTCGGGTTCTTTAAGTTCTTGGTCCTCAGCTGACGCAGACTCAGAAGTGCATCTCATCAGCAGGAAGTAGCTGAGGACTTCTGGGTCAAGATGACGGACTTGACAAAGGGAATTACTTTTGCTGCCTCCTTGTATTGGCTTCTTATTGCAGTTGTAACAAAGCCACAAGTTTAGTGGCTTAAAACAACACAAAAATGTATTCTCTTACAATTCTGGAGATCAAGAGTCTAAAGTCAAGATGCTGGCGGCTTCATTCCTTCAGGAGGCTTCTGTTTCCTTGCCTTGAAAACCCAAGCTGAAAAGCTTCTAGCTGCTGCCTGTGTTCCTTGTTTCTTGGCCCTTGTGTCACTGCAACGTCGTACTTCTGTCTTCACATCACCTGTTCAGTCTGACCTCCTGCTTCCCTCCTATAGGAATACTTGTGATTACATTGGGCCCATTTGGATCATCCAGGATAATCTATCTCAAGGTCCTTAACCGATGGGATGCCTGGGTGGCTCAGTCGGTCAGGCATCTGCCTGTGGCTCAGGTCATGATCCTGGGGTCCTGGGATTGAGTCCCCCATTGGGCTTCTTGCTCAGCAGGGAGCCTGCTTCTCCCTCTGCCTGCTGCTCCCCCTCCCCAGCTTGTGCTCGCGCTCTCTCTCTGACAAATAAGTAAATAAAATCTTAAAAAAAAAAAAGATTCTTAACCAAATCACATTTGCAAAGTTCCCTTTTCCATGTAAGGTGACACAGTTTCCAGGAATTAGGATATGGGTATCTTTGGGGGAGGAGGCATTATTCACTCTACCACACTCCCAAAGCACCATTAAAATGAGAGTCGAGTCTTCAAAGTTACTAACTCTAGAGGAAACATGAGGTTGCCCAGGAAAGGAAAAATAATCATAGTTTTCCGTGTGACTTAATTGGGAATAGTGTTTATATAGTCATAATGATGTAATCACTGTCAGTCTGATTGAAAGTAAGAGATACCTATAGTGGGGGAATGAGGAGTGGGAGCTGTGTGGGTGTGAGGTAGGGCATGGGGAAAGAGCTGCATCTTCCTTCCGGCGTAGGAGGAAGTCAACAGATAATGCCTGCAACTCAAAAAATGCAAGTGTGTATTATTTAGAGAAATGGGGGCGAGGAATGATAATTAGGTAAAAGAAGCAAAACTAGTTGCCTCTGGGGAGAAGAAGGTGACCTAGACTGCAGGAATGCTTTGACTCTGAAAAAAATAAAAAATTAAAAAATAAATATAGATTGAAAGGGAAGATGAGGAGGGTGGATAACGCATGGGGTCGAGAAAGCATGACACTTTTGAAGATAACTAACTTGAAATTTGACAGCTGGGAGCTTGATACTCTGTCCCACTAAAGGAAGACTTAAATAAACAAGTAGAACTCCCAGTCCCTTGAGCTGGTTAGGACTCTTACATACACGTATCAGAAATTCAGATTAGCCACATGAGAAAAAGAAAATGTCTTACCAGAGAGAGCATGTCTGATGGAACTCAAGATATGAATCATTCTTGGGCCCCAGGAATAGCTAGAACCAAACATGATACTCGGAGCCCCTGCCCCCCAAGTTTCTCTCCCACCCCCATCATTTTCCTTTCCACCCTTCCTACAGCCGAGTGTTCTTGCTCCTCGGTCCCTGAGATGAGGCATCGCCGCTGCCACTTCCTGTTTCAAATGTTGGAATGTGTTCCTTAGAGAGGAGCTCTCGCCTCTGCTGCCCCATTTCTGGGACTCCAGGGGAAGGAAACAGCTGGCTGTGGCTGGAGACAGTCACTTTGTGTAGAGTGAACGCTGTACAGTAGCCGGGTGGTGCCTGAACTTCACCCGTCCTTCTTGGGATTGCTGACTGTATCATGGAATTTCATCTTAACACAGGACAGTGTGCAGTTACTTAAAAGAACAAGTTAGCGTTTTATCTATGGAATGGGGTAAGATATAGAAGTCTCTGATACATCCTTCAGTGAAAAATAGCAAGCTATGGGCTATATTCCATACATCTATGTATGCGTGTATTTGCATGTATTTCCTATGCCCTCTACAGCAAACCCTTATGCATGGTGAGTTTTGAGGAAATGGGATGTCAGGGACCTTTGTATTGTCTGTGTCATACATGTATTAATTGAATTTTTACAGAGTATAAGAAAAAATGACAAGCATGACTTGGATCATCACTCCCTCTGCCTGATAGCACCAAGATAGCATTTTATTCCATGATCTGTTTCACACGTGGATACCTTTTTGTGGGCCCTGAAGGGAAGGGACCATTTCTTGAGTTTTTTTCTAGTTCCTTCCTTGTTGAGCCCTATAAAATTTACATTATAAATGCTCAGCATATTGCAAATGAGCCAGGAATTGAATGAATGATTCATGTTCTCTCCTGAATGTTGCCCTACCAGCTCATAGATAGATCACGGGGAAGGAGGGAAGATGTGGTATGTGGAACTCAAGAGGATGTGCTCTAGCTCAGGGCCCAGCTCATAAAAGCCCCTTCATACTTCAGCAAGTGCTGCACTGAAGTCAGAATTCAATTGGACAAAGCTTTCACGCTTTGGGGGTAGACCCTGGGGGGGTGTTGCTGCTAAGAGGAGTCACACTCCCTCCTGAGAAGGTTTCCTTCCCTGTTCTTCCACCCCACTCTCTTCCAGCACTTTCCTGGGCATTGTACATATATAATCAGTCATTCCTTTACTCCTTCATTTCCTGGTAGAAATTGGAAACTTGATGCACCTTTGAGTTAATAAAATTTCCTTTTTTGAATTAGTCATAAACAACATTATATCTTAAGTTTTGGATATGAAATTAACACCCACTTCTACTTTTTGTGTCCTCCCTTTCAAAAATGGCTCCAGATATATTTGTGTAAATCAATTCTAAGCTACTTTAGCTATCTGAGTAATCAAAAAGAGTGTATGTTTTAGTGCATAAATCCCTCAAGTGTTAAACTTCTCTTTTCGGCAATTTTGTAATTGAGCTTATTCTATCCAAAATTTTTTACCTTTCAAGTATGCATGGAGAGGGGGGACATAGAAGTAGGTTTCCATGTTGCTAAAATGCAGGGTCTCTGCTTCAAACAGGAAAGGGCATTGCAGTCTCCTGGGGCAGGTGACCAGAATAAATTGTATACTTGGAATAAGTCAATACAGTGTTCTCCTGTCCTTGGAGTTAAGTGCTAGACTGATTCTGTACTAATCATGGGGGTCCAGGGACCACTGTGGGTTCAGGGGAGCTGGGGCAAGGTTGTTTTTAAGATACTCTCATACAGAGAGTCCCTTCAGGTTTGGGGGGAGGATTATTAATTAAAACATTCGCCTCTGTCATATTTGAGAAGTGCCCAGCCTCTGACCATGACGTACTTCCAGCTTTCAGGTTTGATGGGTTACTTCATTTCAGCAGAATACAGCGTTGGGAATTGGTGGGTCCTACGCATCAAGTGAAATTTTTTCAGTGTCCTTCTCCTAACTGGGGAAAGCCAGGCTCCCATGGGCCCTGGTGTTTGGGCAGGGTGTGAGAGGGAAGGCTTGAGATGTAGCATGGAAGCCAAAGCTCCAAGGCAGAGGGCATGCAGATTTGGGGCCGCAATTGCGTGGGGAGAATGAAGCCTAGAGCACAGTGTAGACACCCAGGGTCTCCCAAGAAGGGGCTGGAATAACAGAGGCAAAAACCTGCACTAAGATGGTTCCTAAATTTTTTAGACTGAGAAATGGGACATATTTTCATTTGGGGTCATATCTCTGTGTGTGTGGCTGCTCATTAACCTTTAGCCAGAGCAGGTTTTGTGTGCTTGGATGCTCTGGCTCAGGGCCCTGAGTTTACAGATGCCTCCATTTACCCTGCCAGTGTGTCCAGGATGGGCATTGCCACTTTCACCCTCCATGGTTTTCTGTTTCAAAGCAGACTTTTAACTCCGCTGATTTGTTGTGATTCTGCATTTGGTGGTACAGCACTGATCAGTTTGGGAAAAAACGATTTTCCCACATCACATCTCACAGATGCCTTTATACTCCTCTTCCAGATTGTCTGTTCAGGGTGACTTTCATGAGCCCTAGGGGAAATGGCCACATGTTTGTATGATGCAGATATAAAATTATCCACAAGAAAGCCTCAATTTGGGGAGGTTACGTTTGGATTTAGAATGTTGTGTTCAAATCATTAATGATAGAAATATAAATTACTTTCAAAAGCTTGGCGATTCAAAGTGTACTCTCATATTATCTCTCTAGTCCAACAGATTTTGAAAAAATAATAATCAGGACACAGTGACTGGAGCTGGAAATAGCTCATGCGCATGAATATTCCCAGAACATCAAACACTTGAAAATAACTCATGGGGATGACTCCTTTAGAGATTTGCTTATAATTAATACAAAATAATTCTTGGATTTTTTTTTTTTTATGAGTTGGTTGTAATTAATGCAAAGTAATTCTTGGGTTCTGTAGCTTGATGAATTTTGATTTCTCTTTGAGGTGTTAGGATGGAGTATTAAGAAGTTCCTACGATGACGTTTGACCAGAGGACTGGGAAATGCTAGAGCCCCATTTCAGATGCCTTTGTACAGCATCTCTGAGGGAGCTAATGGACAAGCAAGGCACAGAAACCTTCTTTATTATGTGGGTCTGCATAGAAGGTTGCTTTTAGCCTTACTTCCTATATTAGGTCCACCTGCCAGACTGGGAACAAAGTTGGTTGTGACTTTCCCTGTGTATTTGCCTCAGTGTTGAAACATCAATCTTGCATCTTAACACTCAGGCAGGGGAGCCTCGCTTTTCCCTTCACACAGATGCGTACCAGCTTGTACCAATGGAGAGAGGCGGGAGACACAGCCAGGGGCTGTGCATTTGCCCAGGGGTCTGGAACAGAGCTGACCTAAGCCACAGGTAGCTACTAAATCTCAGACTGGGTTTGGATGAGAGAGAGGGGAGAGAGAGAGGAAAAAAACAAAAAACAAAAAACCACGGCCAGACCTTTCCCAGGGGTGCAGGCCTCTGGCTATGCTGTATACCAGCCTTCTTAGTAGAAGAAGAGAGTGGAAAGAGCCATATACCCATGCCCACTGAGAGTTGAATCCCTTGGAGGATTTTCACTCTGGAACACAAGTAAAAGAACACAAGTAGGGGAATGTCAATGTCCTTTCCTTCCCTTTGCCTCCTTCTTAGAGTTATTCCTCCACTTTAGTAAAATGCATCCTGTTTTAGCTTATTCACAGAGCTTTGCCAGTATTAGCAATCTAATCCTTGAGTCCCCTGGGGTAAGATGAGGGGACAAAGATCGGTCCCTCATTTTGCTCCATAGTGGATATGGTCAGCCTTATGCAAATGCAGGTTCAAGCCCTTCCTTCCCAGAAACAGTATTTCCTAACTCCCTCTATGGGGAAATTCTGGACACAGTGTGGAAGCAAACATGTCAAAACATACAGGGTTTTTGGGGAAAGTGTACCAAGAAAGATCCAGTAACTTGAAGTTTGACTTCAGGCCACAGGATTACCAACGACTGGCATCAGTTGCCTGGAAATGACCCAGTCAGTGAACTTTCCTCAGGCTTATGAACTGTGGTGATGAAACACCCTTCCTTGACACCTTTTTCTTTTTTTAAATTCTAGTCATTCCTTTTTTATCTACGACATGATTATGTTATCATGATTATTTCTCTAGTAACACCTTTTCCTTCCTTTCCTCTGTAAAGCCTGCCCCTGTCTGGGATTTGCTCAGTGCTGCTTGTCTTGCTTGTCTGTCTTGACTGTCCTTTGGGAACCCTTCCGCTCTCTCTGGTCATCTTCAATTTCTGTTTTCTCCGGTCTTGACTGCCACCCAGTTTCTAGGTTTTAATCTCCAACTGCCTTTGGTCATTGGCTTTTGGATGTTATCTCAAACTCATGTCTTAAAAGCTATCTTATAGTGCCTAGAAAACCCACTCCCCAGTTCTTCCAGTGCTGATATAGTTCTCCTATTCCTTATTGACCCTTTTTGGCCCCATTCCACTGTTGCCACAAAGTTACAAGTCACACTGCTTTAGTGATGTGTCTGCCTTCCTCCTTGCTTCCCACCACCACTTGGTTATGGCCTGACCTCAGTGGCCTACTCATTGGTCTTCTGGTCTCAGTTCCCCACTGGTTGGTCCAAGAGGCTCCACGATATTGACTTTGGAGTTATACATGGGTTCAAATCACTTCTGTGACTTGTACTTAACTCTGTGACCTTGAACTTGTTACTTGAGTACTTGTTACTTGAGTCTTTGTTTTTGCTTATATAAAATGGAGATATCAGCATCTGCCTCGCAGAGCTGTTACAGAATTCAGGTGAGGTATTAAATGTAAAAAGCCAAGTAAAGGCCCATTGCCAGACACAGAGCAGTGCTCAGTAAATGCTGCTATCATCCCAGCACAGGCTGCACTGTCAAAGTATGGAAAATCTCCATCACTTTAGAAGGTTCCATCCTGTCCCTTCCCTAGAGGCAACTACTATTCTGATCTCAATCAACATAGATATTTTTTCCAGAATCTTATAGATGTAATCATACCACTGAGTTTATACACCTGTTTCTGGTGTCTATCTCTCAGCACCCTTTTTGAGATTCATCCATGTCCTTGTGGGATTCAGTGGCTCATTTCTTTTTATTGCTGACTAGTATTCCATTGTATGAATATATCTTTTTTTTTTTTTTTTTAAAGATTTTATTTATTTATCTGAGAGAGAGAGAATGGGAGACAGAGAGCATGAGAGGGGGGAGGATCAGAGGGAGAAGCAGACTCCCCACTGAGCAGGGAGCCCGATGTGGGACTCGATCCCGGGACTCCAGGATCATGAACTGAGCCGAAGGCAGTTGCTTAACCAGCTGAGCCACCCAGGCGCCCCTGTATGAATATATCTTAATGTGTTCGCCCATTCTCCTCTTGATGGACAGCTGCGCTATCTCTAGCTTGGGGCTATTTTGAATAAAGGTCTAATGAGTCTTTCTGTGGATATAGGTTTTCATTTTACTTGGGTAAATACCTAGGAGTGGAATTGCTAGGTAATATACTAACTATATATTTAAATTTACAAAAACTGCAACTATTTCCCATCAGCAGTATATATGAGTACTGGTCACTCCACATCCTTACCAACATTTGGTGTTCTCAGCTTTTTCATTATAATTATTCCTGTTTGTGTGTGGTGGTATCTCACTGTGATTTTAATTTGCATTTTCTCATGACTAATGATGTTGAACATTTTTCATGTGCTTATTGACATATATCTTTTGTGAACAGACTGTTTAAGTTTTTTACCCATCTTTAAAATTGTCTTTTTATTACTGAGTTGTAGGAACTGTTTGTGTATTCTGCATGTAAGTTCTTTATTAGATATCTATGTTGTAAATACTTAATTTTGTGATGAAGTTTAGTTTACTGATTTTTAAATGATCCATACTTTTTGAGACCTTAGAAATATTGCCTGCCTCCTACTTAACAAAGATCTTCTTTTATATCTTATTCTAGAACCTTTACAGTTTTAGTTTTTATGTGAAGATCTGTGATTCGTGTGAAACTAATTTTGCATATCATATGATGTCGTGGTCAAGGATCCTTCTCCCCATATGGATACTCAGTTTTTCCACCCCCTTTTGTTGAAAAGAATGTTTTTTTGTAAAGAATTCATTTGTTGCAATTTATGTGAGCATATATGTGTGGGTCCATTTCTGGACTCTGAAACTGGAATTATTGGTATGAAGTCATTATTTTTCTCTGTTGATGCATATTTGTTATCTCTATCCACTGAATCAATGACCCAGTAGCAATGAGCATCCTTAGTGCTCAGATCATGGTTTCCAAATACAGTTTCTTCTTAAAAGACACCAGGGTTCTTGGGGAAGTAGCTAATGCCCAGTCTGAGACAGGAATTTTTTATTTAAATTCATTTTATTTAATATGTTTGAGGCAGGAATTCTTAAGATGAACTTGGGACATACTATATAGCAGTGGCCAGGACACTTTCAAGGGGCTGTCAGTAGCCAAAGATGGAAACAAGTTGAATATTAAAAAAAAAAAGATTGAATCCACTGAAATCCATAAAATGTATTCTTTAAAAATCCACTGTATTCATAGAATGATGCCACAAAATGAATTCATTAGTAACTTTTGGTAGTTTCTAGCTTCCCCACCCTCTCCCCCATTAGTCACATTTGGTAATTGCTAATACTCCAAAATCATTGTTCTGAAAACTGGTAAATGACAACAAAGAAACATTTATCAAACACATATCCTGCCTTTCCTTTACAAACCATATTTTATGATAACCAAATAGTTGATAAAAGAAGACTTTCTTTCTTTCTTTCTTTCTTTCTTTCTTTCTTTCTTTCTTTCTTTCTTT
>NW_022589713.1:43057764-43077211 GCF_004348235.1 Phoca vitulina
TTTCTTTCTTTCTTTCTTTCTTTCTTTCTTTCTTTCTTTCTTTCTTTTTCTTTCTTTCTTTTCTTTCTTTTCTTTCTTTTCCTCTCTTTCTCTCTTTCTCTCTTCTTTCTCCTTCCTTCCTTCCTTCTTTCCTTCCTTCCTTCCTTCCTTCAAGAGACAGTGAGTGAGAGAGAGAGCAGGAGCAGGGGGCAGGGCAGAGGGAGAACCAGGCTCCCCACTGATGAGGGAGCCCTATGTGGGGCTCATCCTAGGACCCCGGGATCATGACCTGAGCCAAACGCAGATGCTTAACTGACTGAGCCACTGAGGCACCCCAAGAAGATTCTTTATAGAAGAAAACCAACTGAAAAAAATACAGAAGGAATGATAGAATTTGAAACTTACTGTATTTCCCTTATCTAATGAAATGTGGGACTAGATGGTGGTCCTTAGTAGGTAACATTTGATGTTGAACTTTATAATGAATGGGTTAGGCTAATAATCCCTGAACCTGATGTAATTTTAACATTGTTAAGTGTAGAACAGCTAGACAGTGTATCCTTCCAGATATGATGCAGCAGGACATGTAGAGACCCAGCCCCAAGTATTATTGCCAAAATAATTGAACCTGAATTAAATAGAGTCTCTAGTCACTACAATTACCATTTTGCAGGAAGTACAGGGATATAGGAACAACACCACAGAAAATCTACAGGAGGGGCACCTGGGTGGCTCATTCATTAAGTGTCTGCCTTCGGCTCAGGTCATGATCCCAGGGTCCTGGGATCGAGCCCCACATCGGGCTCCCTGCTCCGCGGGAAGCCTGCTTCTCCCTCTCTCACTCCCCCTGCTTGTGTTCCCTCTCTCGCTGTGTCTTTGTCAAATAAATAAAATCTTTAAAAAAAAATCTATAGGAAAACAACGTTCTAACTTCTCCAAAAATAAATGGCATGAAAATTGCAGGCGGGGGAAAGACTGTTAGACATTAAAGGAGATGTAAGGTTTGCAGCCAAATGGAATGTGTGGACCTGGTTTGTATCCCGATTTCAACAAACTAATCCTTAAAAAGACAGTTTGAGACAGTTGAGTTTTGAACATAGGCTGCGTATTGCCTATATTAAATAAGTTTCATTTTATTAAGTGGTAATGTTTAAAAAAAAAACCTTTATCTGTTAGACTCTACAGAAGTATTTACAGGAGAAATAAGATGATGTCTGGTGTTTACTTTAAAATCCTAAAAAATAACATGGGGATAGAGTAACCAAAGATGGTCAAAAGTGTTGATAACTGTTGAAGAAAGTGATGAGAGTTCTTTTTACAGAACTGTCTTGTGACTTTTTTTGTTTTCATAATAAAAAGTTTAAATGAGAAAAACGTGTATTTTGACCCTGAAGTGAAAGTTCTAGCCATGAAGAGCACTGAATATATGGCTGAGAATAGACCACTTGACATCCTACTAATGAGCTTGCTGGTATTATCACTGCTGTGCAGAAATATTTTGTGTGATGTTTCATTTCTAATCTCCTATGAGCACCTTCCCGACAGCTGGTGACTTCAGTGTGTAAAGTCAGAACGTGGCATTTGTTGCCCGTTTTTCACCTAGCAGGCTGGAAAGACTTCCCGTCCCAGCGGGGATCTGATTGCATTCATTGTTTGCACTCTTTCCTTGAAGACTGAATGAAGATCGGGGAGATGGCTCGCTGTTGCTCACCAGCTGTTTAGTCTGAGTCAAGCAGCATGTAGAGAAGGGTATCTGGGGGTCCGCCTCCCCCTGTGAAGAGCCACGTCCTTCTCTGCTGTTCACATAGTTCTCACCCTACTGCACCTTTGACCCTCTACGTGATGTGTCACAACGTAATCCTAAACCCCCAAAGGAAAACCTCTTGCAGCATGTATTTACCAAACACTATGTTTTAAAGCCCTTCTGCCCTATCTGCAACTCGTGAATGCCAAAGTGCTGATTCATGGCATGCGAATGAGCTGCCTGACTCAGAGGAGAATGCCTTCTGGTGTCATGTACATGTCATAATAATTGCTTTTCTGTACTGTGTGTTGTTCATGATATGTGCGATCCAACCTTGTCATAGATCCATTTCGCCAACAGTTAATTCTACCTTCTCCTCAAGTATATTTATCTTCAGCTTTGTGACTTGTACCACTCTTTGCCACAAGGAGTACAACTTTGAGACCTCTATAATTTTGGTTTCTCCCTGCCTTTAGTGACAAAATTAATTGCTTTTGAAGTCTAAGAATTACTCTGCACTTGTCTAGGAGAACTTGGTTGCTTTATTGGAAGTGACAATGGCATTGTTTGGGAGAGATACCAAAGCTGGGATGGCTGTGCTTGGCAGAGTTTCCATCCACTTGATCATCTGAAAACTAGGGCCAAATGGATTGCAAGACCAATAAAATCCAGCTTAGTATACAGCTCCTTACCATGCTTCCTCCCACCATCTCCTGTGTAAAATATTTATTTTTGAAGATTCAGTTTTTCTAGAGCATTCGGATGATCTACTGATGCCAAAGGTCCTTCACCATTTGAGGTTTATAACACTGCGTGTTGTATTTTCACCACATTTACATCTGAATCATTTTTGTGAATTCAAAGAGTAATGCTACATAATAGTATCAATAAAAATGCCAACTTAAATATAAATAATAATGCCCCTACTTTTGCAAATGTGTTATTTGTGACAGACTACATCAAACTAAAAGTTGAAGACCAACTTCACTGTTAATTTAATATGAGGTTTGCAGAGACAAAATGATAGAAGCTAGAAATTTCTAAATTTCAGATTTCTTAAAATCATAGTTGATCTTACATTTCAAATTTTTTTTTTTTTGGAACACATGTGAAAAAAAAATGCTTCATTGCTTTATCCTCTTGGAATGACCTGATTCCTTGTAGATCCTTGGGTCCCCTGGGTCCACCTGTAGAACCTGATCCATACTGTGAAGAACTGAACCTCAGAGAACCTGGAGACAGTATGTTCGTATGTAACATGTTTTCTTCCAGTGTCAGGGAGCCCTCTGTCCTTGTGAAGCCTGTTCATGTAGGATCGTGTTTCTCAAAGTGTAATTTGGGGAACCCTTGCATCAAGTCACGTGGGGAGCTTATGTAACACGTCCCAGGCTCCTGAGTAGACTCTGGGAGTGAGGCCTGGAAACCTGCATTTTTTTTTTTTTTTAAAGATTTTATTTATTTATTTGACAGAGAGAGACACAGCGAGAGAGGGAACACAAGCAGGGGGAGTGGGAGAGGGAGAAGCAGGCTTCCCTGCGGTGCAGGGAGCCCGATGTGGGGCTCGATCCCAGGACCCTGGGATCACGACCTGAGCCGAAGGCAGACGCTTAACGACTGAGCCACCCAGGCGCCTCTGGAAACCTGCATTTTTAAAAACCTGCCTGAGGGTATCCTGTACGAGTACAGTTGAAAGACTGCTTCAAGTTTATGCAGCATAGAATACACATGCCTGCTCCGTTGGGTTTATATGACACATTATTTTGTAATTTACAAGGCATGTTGTACCCTTCTCCTTTTTACCCTCAGGTCTGGTCCGCCATGTCTGTGACCTCTTCACTGAAACCGCCACACTGTGCTTGGACGTGGACAATAAGAACAACAACGAGATGGCAGCCGCGCTCCTCTTCTCCCTGCTCGATATTCTGCATGGCATGCTGACCTACACGTCCAGCGTCGTTCGACTGGCTCTGCAGGTACAGGGCCTTTCCTCCCATGTCTTAAACAACCCTACACCACGTCACCCTTCCCTTTTGTTCTCTCCTTTCCGATCTTTCTCTAATGTGTCTTTATTTTTGAAAAAGAACATATGATTCTATAGAGAGAGACAATGAGATAAGCCATCTTGGCGTGACCAATGTCAAGGACACATTCTGTGATCACACAATCTGAAAGGAAAGTAAGAGAGGCCTAAGGAAACACTTGCCAAGAGCTAGTTGGGGAAGTCTCCTGATGGAGGAGATCGTTTGCCTTACAGGCACCCTAGGGCCGGCCCCGCAGTGTGCCATCTTTCCTGTCTAGGGATGGTGCTCCAGTCCACCTCAACAGGATGAATTAACTTGCTACAGACAATGGATTGAGATTTTAGGCAAACACATACACACACACGTTTGTACACACTTATACATACATGTACAACATAAATTTTCTCATTTTCTATTATGACAAATAACATGGAATTACAAGACAGTTTTTGAGGACTAGAAGTGTGTTCAGTGGCTACTGGGAAAGTCAATTCACCCCAAACTATAACCTGAATTTACTTTGCATCATGCTGTAAGGAAGGAAGGGGATGCGGGTTTATTGAGTGCTTTCTGTGTTGGGTGTTAGGTGCCCGCACATGCCTATTTCATTTAACCAACTGAGTCTGCTGATACTTAGATTATGTGAAAGCATACAGCCAAGATGACTCATTGCTATATTTAAAATCCTGGTAAAATTGCAAGAGGTATATACATCTAATGGTAGCATCCTGGCTTGGAGAGATGCAGAAGCTCAAGTTGAAAACAAGCTGTTTGATACTTTGCCAGGAGTCATAGTAGCAGAGCCAAGAATGATTCCCTAGATTCTGGTTTATTCTCTGTTATTCTTCATTCTGATAAATGGTATCTTTTATCCCCAATTGAGCTGGTCAGTGTTTAGCTTGTCCAGTGTATTTTAATAAATGATTCCAAGATCCCCTTAGTAAACATGATAGTTAGTGTTTAACCCAAACTTGTAAAGCCGGTAGATGGAAGTGGCCTTCAAACTACCTGGTTGTTTTTATTTGCTCATCTATAAGAATTGCAAGCTAACAGAGCACTGTTAAGTACTTATGCAATCCGAGTTACAAATTTCTCTTCACTTTTCCTCTCTTTCCTAGTGTTTTTTCAGAGAATGTTGTTTCTTATTTCAGTTTTGACAGTGGTTTTAGGTAATTCCTCAAGGCGCCATCGATAGGTACTCTTGCAAGATGCTTTGATGATATCAATCTGTAACAGATTATGTTTTGTAGATTGTAGATAAAAAGGATCAGAAGTTTAAAAATTCCAGAACAATAGAAATCCTTTTATTACAAGTGATTTAGAGGGATATTCAAGGATTTTAAAAGAAAACTCCTTAATACAAAATATTTTATAATTCTTTTCTTTTTTTAAATTTTCTAGTGTACCGATAGATCACTGTGTCTTACTTTTTCATTTCTTGCACACCACTGTATATTTTACTGCTAACATCTTTCTAAATCTTCCCCTGTAATACCTGCCATGTATTGCTTTTGGCCTTGACTGCCGACTTTGATCTTCATATACCGTGTCAGTCTGACAGAGGTAGAGTCCTTGGAGACAGAATTAGGGGAAAGGGCTGGGAAAAGAAATTGCATGTGTATCAAAGACACATCCTCCTAGAACAGGGAGCTAGAAGTACTTTCCAAACCTAAGGTAACCTCTTCCATTTATAAACATGCTCCAGGGGCGCCTGGGTGGCTCATTTGGTTGAACGTCTGCCTTCGGTTCAGGTTATGATCCTAGAGTCCCGGGATTGATCCCCGCATAGAGCTCCCTGCTCATCAAAGAGTCTGTTTCTCCCGCTGCCCCTCACCCTACTCATGCCCTTTCTCTCTCGCTTTCTCTCAAATAAATAAATAAAATCTTGGGACGCCTGGATGGCTCAGTCAGTTAAGCATCTGCCTTCAGCTGGGGTTGTGATCTCGGGGTCCTGGGATCCAGCCCCATGTCAGGTTCTCTGCTCAGCAGGGAGCCTGCTTCTCCCTCCCCCTCTCCCTCTGGGTGCTTGCTGTCTCTCAAATAAATAAATTTTAAAATCTTTTAAAAAATAAAAAAATTAAAATTAAAAAAAATAAAATCTTAAAAAAATAAAGTAAAAAGAAAATATATAAACATGCTCCACCCTGGGGATTCTCCTGCATTCAAAACCTGATCTACTTTTAATAGGAATGACTGTCAAGCAGCAGAATTGAGGGTTGCCAGTGTTTAAATGATAAGTGCTTTGCTTTTCTTTTTCAGGGAGGAGAGTGATACGATGTAAGAATGTGTACTAGGGAGGCAGGGACCATGGGAAGGTGGGTGTTAGAATCAGGAGTTCAGTCCCTGCCCACAACGTGCCTTGTGATTCAAAATCGGTCCTGATTTAACCTGAGGGTTGTGTGGGAGAGATGTGGAAGCAAAGACAAGTACATGCTCCAGACTCACTCGTGTGGGATGGGCTTTGGATGCAAATCCCAGCCACACCACTTTCCACCTGTATGACCTTGGGCAAGCTTCTTCACCTGCCTAATATTGGTTTCCTCATATGCAGAGTAGAAATGATAAAAACTGCTCTGCTGGGTCATCGTATGACTTAAACAAGAGAAGAAGATACATGTGAGTAGATGTAAATAGGTAGTGCCTTATATATATATATATATAAGGCACTACCTATATATATATATAGCCCAGAGAAGATAAGCACTAAATGGTCGCTGTATCATTAACAACGAGAAGAAGAGAAGTGCTCCCCTCACATTCCTGTTTACAGAAGGCTTTCTGTGGACCATGACTTCCTCAGGTCGTGTCCTGGCATGTAGGAGGCTGCTCAGGCCACGGCTCCTGACTGAACTGACTCCCGGCAGGCTTACGAAATAATTAATTTACGGTTTGTTTCTCTACTTATTAGCCCAGAACACAGGCTGGGTACTGAGATTTCGGTAGGGATCTAGAGAGGGAAGGGTGTTAGCACTCGGGGAGCTCGCGGTTTCAGAAGGAAGACCGTCGCTACACGAATGGCGAGGAAATCATCATCCCATTGCATCTGTGAGCGCACAGCTGCTGTGAGGTGCAGGGTGCTGCAGGGTGAACGTGGGCGAAGAGAACCTAACTGAGTTTGGGGGGTCGGGAAGCCCAATTCAGTATTTAAATCCAGGTCCCCTGACCCCCCCCCCCCCGTCTGGGCCTTGACTATCATTTGTGAAGTGATGGGGGACCTTCATCCACTGCTCTTGTGATCGTGGGACCGTTAAACAGCTGTTTCTATGCAAACATGCTGGTGTTGCTGAAAGACTGGAATGTGGACACGAGTCTGTTGAAATGATCCAGTTTGACTCCTCTGTGGTGTTCCCTTTGCTCATGCCCATCGGCTACCCTCTGCCTGGTTGCCAAATGCAAGGGAGATTTTTCTGCCATCGCTCATAATCCTCCCCATGCCTCTCCCTTCCGTGGCAAACCTCAGTGACATCTCGTTATCTGTGATGGGATCTTCTACTCATTGGTGAGACATTCAAGGCCTGGTATGATCCAGCCCCAGGGTGCCTTCCAGCCTTATCTGCCAGGCCTCCATGCTGCCCACTCCCATGCCAAACAGTCGGCTCTCGGTCTTTCACTCCCATGCCTTTTCCTCCTGTGGTTCCCGGTCCCTGAAACACCGTTCTCCATACTCTTCCCTGTAGACCTCCTTCCCACCATGGAAATGACGAAGTCACATGTCATCTTCTCTTATTTTCCCCCACCACCCAAACTGTGTCCACCTCTACTTTCACACTCTACCTTCAGCACAGTTGTTTATAAACATGCTATCCTTTGGAGCAGGCGGTGCGACCCTACAGAGTGGGGACCGAATCGTGTCATCTGCGCATTGTGAGCACTCACGTGATGGTGATTGGGGAGCACAGTGAGTGCTGAACTGGTCTGGGTGCCACCATTGCGGGTTGTGCTCCATTGTGAGGACATCAGACAGTAGCTACCCGAGGAACTGACTGCTCTTGTTCTCTACAGCTGCCTTCCCTCCATGTTTATTTTTTTTTTCAATTTTTAAAAAAATATTTTATTTATTAATTAGAGAGAGAGAGAGCATGAGTTGTGGGGGGAGGAGCAGAGGGAGAAGCACACTCCCCACTGAGTGGGGAACCTGACCTGGGGCTCTATCCCAGGACTCTGAGATTGTGACCTGAGCTGAAGGCAGATGCTTAACCAACCGAGCCACCCAGGTGCCCCACCTCTGTATTTATTTAACAAACCTCTCTTGAGTACCTACCTGCATGCACTAGATTCGTGTAGCAGTGCTAGATAGAATAGAACTGTATTTGCCTGGCCTTTTGTTTATTTTCATTTTTTTAACACTGTACTCCTTTATCTCATTTTGAGTAATGATCTGTTGTCATTTAATGTTAAAGATGGCTCATAAGTTGACATTCCCATGTTTTATATGTTTAAGACTATTAAGTTTATATTTCTACCCAGAGTCCTCCCAGGAAATCCACCCTTAGAGATCTAGCAGCTTTCTCCAAATAATCACTAGAACCCCCCCCCCCCCATTATCACCTCAAAGTCAACATGTCCAAAGCTCAACTCGGGATTTGCCTCCCCAGCAAGGCTGGCCACCTTCCTCCTGCTATGCATACTAGAAACCCGGGAGTCATCCTGAAAATTTTTCTTTTTTTCATGCTCCATATCTAATCTGTCCTCCAATAATGTAGATTTTACCTTAAATACCTAGTAAGTCCAACCACTTCTCTCAAACCCTACTGCTGCCTCCCTGGTGCAGTCTACCATCTTCTCTTGCTTAGACCGTAACTGGCTGGGTCAAAAACACGGGATGGCTGGGAGTGAGGTCAGTTACCATACGGCCATGATGGGGGAAAGTGAATTGTAGACCAGAGGCAAGGGCAGAGGGCCTGAACGGAGAGGACAATAGCAGTGTCATAGCAGAAAAGAGAATCCTTGCTGCGGAAAGGGCCCTTTACGAAATGCAGACAGTGGGCCATGGATGTGGGTATCAAGAGGCTGCCTTTAGGGAGTGTGACATTAGGGAGCTGGAGATAGACTGAGAAAAGAGGTGAACTTGGGCCCCTGAAATTGTTGCTCAGCTTCTGTTTTTCTTCCTGTGGGAAACCCTGCTGGGATCCCTCTGTGCACGGAGCTTCCATTGCAGTTCCATATTTTTGTAAGGAGAGGAGTTTCTATTGCATTCCAGGTGTGAAGTTCTTGGTTGCGCAGAGAGGCAGCATTCTTTTTCTGGAACCCTTGGCAGCTTTGCAAGGAGGTGGTACCTGAATACTGGTGGGGAGGGTCCGGATGTTTCTTGGTAACAATAACAAATGGCTATGTGGATTTAGAGGCTATGGAGGACACTGGATGTCCTGGTGGGAGAGTCCTACAAGTGTGCACTTGCTTCTGTGGCCCCATCTGCTTGCTTCCATGGGTTTGGCAAGGAAGCAGTGACATCATATCATGCCCCCTCTCGGTCCAGGTGCTGGTTTGCAAGACTGCCTTATCTTCCCCAAGAGAGAATCCGTTTGCTCTAAAGGATAATGTGTTCATGTGAAAAGGCCAGTATTCTTTTTTTTTTTTTTTAAAGATTTTATTTACTTATTTGACAGAGAGAGACATATTGAGAGCAGAAACACAAGCAGGGGGAGTAGGAGAGGGAGAAGCAGGCTTCCCGCGGAGCAGGGAGCCCGATGTGGGGCTCGATCCCAGGACCCTGGGATCATGACCTGAGCCGAAGGCAGACGCTTAACAACTGAGCCACCCAGGCGCCCCATTTTTTTTAAATTTATTTTTTTATTATTATGTTAATCACCATACATCACATCATTAGTTTTTGATGTAGTCTTCCATGATTCCTTGTTTGCGTATAACACCCAGTGCTCCCATCTTGCACTGTGCTTCTGAAGGCAGAATCAACAGCCAAGAGTCAGAAGGGTTCAGACCTCTGGGGTAGTGCCGCACATTTGTTTTCTGGAGGAAATTCTACCTTTCTGGTAAAATCAGTTGGGAAGGCTGGAGGTGCGGGTGGGGAGGGGAGAGGAAAGCTCCATGCTACGATTATGGTGGTTCCCCTTGGCTATCGAGAGGTGCAAGTCCCTCTGAGCCAGAGAAAGCAGGCAGCTCAAGTTCTGTCCAGAAGGAACGGGGCCTTCATGAGAAGGGTCCTAGAGTCCAGGCTAATAACCCAAGACAGGCAGTCTGCAGCCTGCTCTGAAGGCTCTGGCAGAGGTCAGTCCGTACAAGAAGTTTGGTTTCTTCTGAGTGAAATTAAGAACAGCGAGGAAGTGTGTGAATGAAATGTGTATATACTGTAGCAAACACAACAGTCAGTGCCTTTTTTCAATATAAAATTATTCATCCCTTATAATAGAGATTAGACAGTCCCATAAAACTCCTGAGAGCAGACACACTTAAGAGTAGAGCCACTTGCTTCTCATTTTCTTTTTCCAATGCAACTTAAGCCTGTCCTTTCTCAGCAACTGAGACCTGTGTCTGAGGCCTGTCCATGCGCTGGTACGTTGGACCAATATTCTAGATGGTATTCAAGCATACGCATGCATACAGAGAAGGAAAGCAGAGCAGAATTATACGATGATGGTATGCATCAGATAATGTGCATAAAAATGCCCGCGAGAAATGAGCATCTGTGATTTGGGGTCCGGCTTTGCCACTCATTGTCTGTGGGGCTTTCAACAAACTACTTCTCTGAACTTCAGTTTTCTCACCTGGAAGATGGGGGTAGCAGCACCCCAGATCAGCATGGTTGGAAAGAGAGAGTCCCCTTCCTAGTACGTGAACATCAACATCATTCTTTCAAGGACAGCCTTGGTCTTGCTCTATCTGTGGGCCGTCCAGGTGGGCCTCTGTAGCCTGAGCTGGTGGCGGTGGCACTGTGTGCGCTCCTTGTCCTGTTATAACAAGGCGTAACCTCTCCTCATGTCCTGTTATAACAAGGCATAACCTCTCCTCATGTCCTGTTATAACAAGGCGTAACCTCTCCTCAGGGGGCCACGGGGGATTGCTTCTTCAGCCCCCTTCCTCTCCTGGACTGAGCGGATCTGTCTCCTCTGGCCAAAGTGTCTAATCGCCAACCCCCCCCCCTTCCCTTGTCTCGTCCCTGCTCAAGGCGCAGAAGTCTGGCTCAGGAGGGGACACTCAGGCCGCCGAGGACCTGCTGCTGCTCAGCAAACCTCTGACAGACCTCATTAGCCTGCTCATTCCACTGGTAAGAGCTCACCTGTTGGTGTGTCTTTCAGAACACTGCTGAGGTGAAAGTTACTTTACTTGAATTTCATGATGCCTTGAATTTCTATACCACTTTAATTCTTTTCAAAGCTGGAACCAAGAGAAATTTCAGAAGATTATTTGGCCTAGAAACACTAAATTTCTCCTTTATTTTAAAACTAGATGGCTTATCACTCATTTCAATAGGTATTTAAGGCAGAATCTCAAAGCCGTCTTAATGGGAGGTAGAAAATTCGAGAAATGAATTCCAAGAAGGAAGAAGAAATAGTTATGGAGGCCAGTTCTCTCTCAAAAAGATGTTTTAGAGTTGTACTTGGCATGCAGGACTCCAAAGGAATGCAGAAGCAGGCATGCAGACCTAGAGCATACTCCCCTAAATCTCCGCAGAGATAGAAGGAAATAAGTAAAGTTAAGTGAAGACAAGTAAGATGACACAAGACCACCGAATAGATGGAAAGAGCCCTGCAGAAACTTGGAGTTTGGACCAACTAAACAATTTTACCCAAACTTGAAGGGGACCCAGTGCTTGACACATGATTCCTACAGAGCAGCCAGCCAGAGAGTGGGTTGATGAAATTCCATGAAGACTCCTGAAAACCTCTCCAGACTGGGGATCCCTGTAACCCTGGGAACTTAGGTCTGGTTCCTCACAGAGAGAGACCTTCAGTTCTCTCAAAGCTGCTAGGATTTGTCTTTTTCTGCTCTGTGGCTTTCAAGGGAAGGCAAATGCAGTTTGGATGAATAATTCCTTAGACTTAATTATATTTAGCAAATAAAGGTTTGGTTCAACGGGGTGAAAAAGAAAGAGGGGAAAATCCATCAGTTCTGGGTTACATTAAATAATGGCATGTGCGAAGTAGAGCAGTCACAAAAAAAAGTGGCAATGGGCTCACAATGAAGTAAGGGAACATCCCCCAACCCCAGGGAACAGCCCCAAACCCCAAAGTGGAAGGATATTTGGTGTAAAAAATCTATTGCATGAAGCTGTGTGGAAAACAGAACACTAGATGCTCTAGCTCAGAGTGTGGGGGCTGAACCCACATAGCCCGCTGTCTCTTAGTTTAAGGGCAGGAAACAGAGGAGAGACTAACACAAACTAGACTCTCTTATATAAGAGACTCAAAATGACATCAAATTAAAAAATCTATATGCATATATATAAATTGATGCAATATGTGACATATTGGACAATAATTATATTTACAGAGAAAGAGATTTAGAAAGACAGATGAAGATCTGTCTTAAGAAGGACAGACGGAGAGGTGCCTGGGTGGGTCAGTCTGTTGAGCATCTGACTCTTGGTTTCAGCTCAGGTCATGATCTCGGGGTCCTGGGATCGAGCCCCACTGTCGGGCTCTGTGCTCAGCGGGTTTAGTCTGCTTGTCCCTCTCCCTCCCCCTCTGCTCCTCCCCACACACACACTCTCTCAAATAAAATAAAATAAAATAAAATAAAATAAAATAAAATAAGGAAAGACAGATGCAGAATCCATTATAGGTAAAACTTCCAGGACACACTTTTCCACATCTATCTTATAGACCAGGTTTTGGTATTTGCCAGATTCTTAGATTTGCTTTCTTTTAATAGGTAAATTTATTCCAATTGGATTTATTGTTAAACTTCTCTTTGATCTTAATTTTATTCTTATTTTATATTTTCTTTCTAAATATTTTTTAATATTAAATGTAAGGTTTAATGTACAAAAAAACTTTTAACAGAACAAAGGAAATTCTACAATGATAAGGAATAAAATTCACAGGAGGACATAATAACTATGAACCTTTTTGTGTCAAATTTTAGAGCATAGAACTATTTAAACAAAGGACCAAAAACACATAGGAGGAAATCCAAAAAACACAGTAGTATTGAGAGATTTAACTCCTCTTTCTCATTGCTTTACAGACCAAGTAGATAAAAATAATGATGTAGAGCAGGGGTTGATAAACTATGGCCTGTGGGCTAACTCTAGCCCACTGCCTATTTGTAGTTTTTTAATTTTTTTATTTTATCATTTTTTAAAAGATTATTTATTTGAGAGGGAGAGAGTGTACGCTCCGAGGGGCAGAGGGAGAGGGGGAGAGAGAAAATCTCCAGCAGACTCCCCACTGAGCACAGAGCCTGTCGCAGGGCTGATCCCAGGACCCTGAGATCATGACCTGAGCTGAAGTCAAGAGTCGACGCTCAAGCAACTGAGCCACCCAGGTGCCACCCACCCCCGCACTGCCTATTTTTGTAAATAAAGTTTTATTGAATATAGCCACACAGACCATTTGTTTACATATTGTCTGTGGCTGCTTTTGTTCCTTGATAAGAGTTGAGGAGTTACAACACAGACCTTATAGCTCGCAAGTCTATATTATTTACTATCTGGCTCTTCACAGAAAAAGTTTGCTGACCCCTATATAGAGGGTATAAATACTTTAATAAGATTGTACCCTGAAAACAGAAACTGCAGTTTTTCAGTTTTCAGAAACATCTTTAAAAAGTGGGCCATGCGGGGCACCTGGGTGGCTCAGTCATTAAGCGTCTGCCTTCGGCTCAGGTCGTGATACTGTGGTCCTGGGATCGAGCCCTGCATCGGGCTCCCTGCTCAGCGGAGAGCCTGCTTCTCCCTCTCCCACTCCCCCTGCTTGTGTTCCCTCTCTCGCTGTCTCTCTCTATCAAATAAATAAAAAGTCTAAAAAAAAAAAAAAAAAAGTGGGCCATGCATTATGTTAAAAGGACATCAAAAATTCCAGTAAGTTGGAATTGTATAGTCCACATTCTTTAACCACAATACAGTTAAACTAGAAGGAAAGGTAAGAATAGAAGATGCACTGTTAGCAAATACAATCCATGACAGTAATCAAAGAACAAGTTTTCATTGTGATTATTTCAGTCTGGGCCCAATCAGAAGGGAGAAACCACACAGTGATTTAAATAGGAGAATTTTAATGTAAAACATCATTAGCCTTGAAAAAAGAGTAACCATAAGATTTACAAAGAACTCTCTAAGGTACCCTAAAACTGAGCGAGAGTACTCAAGGAAGGACAGACTTGATTGGGGGCATCCCTACACTGAGGCTGTAGGTCAGACCTTATTGGGGAAGGCAGCCCACAGGACAGTGGACAAGTTTGCTGGGTTGCCTGGTCCAGAAGGGGTTCACTGTCCCCAGGAAAGCCACTGGAGGTGGGAGGACTGAGGTGCCCAGTATTCATATAGGGAGGACCACAGGAAACAAAGCTATGCAAGAGGCAGATGAGTAGGGGGAGTCAGGTGGCCAGTGTACATGGGAGGGCTGGAGTGCACAGTGTCCCTTGCGGAGGACAACAGGACCATAATCACAGGTCAGACTAAGGCTGAGGGTTGCTGAGGTGGCCACACATTCTGGGCCCATGGTTAGGTCGGATCTCCACCAGATGCCTCACATTCATGCCTCTGACCGACAGAAACAGCAGGAGAGCCTCTTCTTCCTGCACTGTGTCATCTGAGAGATTTTCCCCAGCTCTTTGAGACTCTGAACTCTTGTTACTAGTAACTTGATCACACTCATGTTCTAGTATATGGCCAGACGTCTGCCTAACCTGCGTGAGCTGTGTTGTGTGTATACACATTGATCACCAGAGTCACTGGTTTTAAAAATGGCCTGTGACGAGAACATTGCAATATATCTTCCCTGGAAAAGATTAACACACATTTATAGCTGTGTATAAAGTGAAGAAAAATAGTAATAAGGCAGTTTAGGACCTAAACTAGAGCACATACAGACCAAAGATAAATTTTATAGTGGTTGTTAAAAAATGTAATAGGTTACAGAATGAGGTGCTGGAATTGCTTTCCCATAGGGAGAAATAAACAGACTTTCAGTTTTCATCTGACTTGGATAATTTTGGAGGTATTTCACCTAAAGGCAGGTGGATGAACTTGTTAGCTTTTGAGGATTTTTCCAGATTATGGTCCTATGAAAGAAAATATATCCTTAAGAGAAGAGAAAACCTGTCAACCCCTAATTTATGCCCTATATTTTTACTATACACTGTAGTAGAATCATAGTGGAAGGTAGATAAAAGATAGTGATTCTTAGTCTGTTTTGAATGTAAACTGCTTTAAGAATCTGAGGATTCTAGACCCTCTTCCCAGAAAAATGTATAGACTCACATATATGCCAGGTTCTGTGTACAATTCACAGTTTCAGGGAGATCTTTGTTTGTTTGTTTTTCAATTGGCCAACATATAGTACATCGTTTTTGATGTAATGTTCAATAATTCATCAGTTGCATACAACACCCAGTGCTCATCACATCACGTGCCCTCCTTAATGCCCATCACCCAGTTACCCCATTCCCCCACCCACCTCCCCTTCCGCAACCCTCAGTTTGTTTCCCAGAGTCAAGAGTCTGTCATGGTTTGTCCCCCTCTCTGATTTCTTCCCATTCAGTTTCAGGGGGATCTTTGAACCCTCAGTTGGAACATAGTATAAGATCTGGTTAATAAAAGGTATAACCAATTGACCATGTCTCCTGAAAAAAAAATAAAGCAAGGTAATTGTTTGAATTAAATATTTTATTTAAGAAGAGGAAATGAGAAGCTAGGCTGTACATCCTACATGAGTTTTATAACTAGATAAAGTTGCTATAAGAAATTATGCTACAGCGTCCTTCTCCTTCAATTAAAATAGGTATTTTCAAACTTAACAAGAGATCATTGTTTTTAAAATTTTTTCTTCATTTTGCCTGAGATGCAGTATGTAGCTTGGTTTATATGTTTTGCATTAACCATGCCTTCCTTGGCCGTTGAGCAGATGACCTTCTGCAGTCAGGTTGGGATTGCAGTCTGCACCGAACATCAGAATGTGAGCTCCCTCCTGTGCTAGATGAGTAGGGACCTGAGCCATCTCCCGAGCAGTTAAAGATTCTGCCAGTAACAACATTTACGCCAATATCAACATGATACTTACCAGTTCATGTTTCTGACGTCACTGTGCAATTTAAAAAATTGTGCCCCACTAAGTATAGGGGGAAAAGTTTCTTTTTTTCATTTTCTAATTTTTCTCAAGAAAAAACCAAGTGGATTTTTCTCTTTAAATAGTAATGGACTTGGACTTGTCTGTTCTTTCTCTTCATAGTCAGTGGACTGAAATCTAAATGATAGTTTATGGTGATTATGGTTTATGGTGATGGAGGCCAGAGGTACTGAGTAGTCCATTTGCACGTCAAACCCAAGAGGTTGGGCATCTTGATAGTTTTCTACTAAGCAGCTGCTCTAAGGAGTTACTGCCCCATTTAATAGGGATATCCCTCTTTCCATTTAGCCACTGCCCGTCTGTCTGCTGGGCATTTCCACTGGATGCACCATAAACACCTCAGATACTACAGGGTTAGAACAAACCCATAATCACCTCCTTAAAACTGTTTCTCTTCTTACGTCCTGTGTCAGAGAATGAAATTCATTTCCCTGCAGTTGCCCAGCCAAGAATGCAGGCATCATCTTGGCCTCTTTTCCTGTGCCATCCTGCCCTATTCTGTCAAGCCACCGAAACTCATCACAGACTGTCCTTTCTCTTCATTCCCATGGATGGTGTCATGAAGACCACCACCATCTTGTGCTTGCAAGGTCCCGGTGGCCTTCTCCCAAGGCTTGCTCTTACCCTGCCCACTCTCTTCTTCACAGTGGAAGCAGCATGCTTTCTCTAAAATGCAAGACTCATCTTGTCACTCATTGACTTCAAACCTTGCAATGATCCCCCACTATTCATGGATAAACTCTAACTTAACAGATTTACAGAACCATGTATGATCTGACACTTAGTTTCTAGCCTTGTCTCTTGACTCTCTTTGCCCTACTCTGTGTTTTGTACCCCAGCTTTTTTCAGTTATTTAAATGTACTTTAATTTCCCTTGCCTCTGTCTAGAACATGCTCTTCCTCCTTCTACTTGACTGTTCCTCAGCTTTCAGCTCTTGGCTTAGATATCCCTTCTTCAGCTTTACTTTTTGGTCTGGTGCAGGGGAGGGATTTGATGAATATTTGTGTAGGAAAGCAAGCTAATTGCTAACAAATGCAGTATATTTTCTGCCTTTCCTTATTCTAACCAAGAACAGACCACGTCTGGTAGGACATAGATTTAAGTACAAATTTATCCAGAGAGTTCGTCTGTACACTTGCCGTCCTGCCCTGGCTAAGCCAGCCCCTCCTACGGGGTGGTAATGATACGGCTCACTAGCATGCTTGCTTTAAAATTGCATCATCTGGATTTATCTCTAGAGGTTGACCTCTTCTTGGCAGGAGTTGTCCTGACCTTCATTGGGCAGCCTATATTCCTGAAATAACCCATACTCTGCCTTAGATTGACAGGAAAGGATACAAAAGGGCAGGTAGCATTGCCCAAGGACTTCTGTTTCTGGAAAATTGCTGTACTTATAGTAACTGCAAAATATAAAAACCCAGCCCTAGAATCCCCACAGCAGTGGTGAGCATAAAAGCCTCTGAGCCATCAAAATAGAAGCCACAGCATCATTACCTTTTCTAACAGGAGACCCCCCCAGGTTTCTGACGTTCAGTATTTGAACTTGGGTACTGTGGGAAAGACTCCCAAAACTGCAGGTGTGTTTTCTGCCACTACTTCTTATACCTTTATCTTGAAGTGTACGTCCTACATGAGTTTTATAACTAGATAAAGTTGCTATAAGAAATTATGCTACAGCCTCCTCCTTCAATTAAAATAGGCATTTTCAAACTTAACAAGAGATCATTGTTTTTAAAAATTTTTTCTTCATTTTGCCTGAGATGCAGTATGTAGCTTGGTTTATATGTTTCGCATTAACCATGCCTTCCTTGGCCATTGAGCAGATGACCTTCTGCAGTCAGGTCAGGATGGCAGTCTGCACCGAACATCAGAATGTGAGCAGTTGGTTGCAATATAATGATACAGTTTTTTTTTTTTTAAGATTTATTTATTTATTTTAGAGAGAGAGCAGGGGAGGGTCAGAGGGAGAGGGAGAGAGAATCCTCAAGCAGACTCCCCACTGAGCATAGAGCCCAACTTGGGGCTTGATCCCAGAACCCTGAGATCATGACCTGAGTCGGTCACTTAACCAAATGAGCCACCCAGGTGCCCCATGATAGCTTTTTTAATAGCATTTGGTGGTGGTTCAGAGCTGCTAGTGCTAAGTTGAATAGGCAAGCATTCCCTTATGTGGTAAAATGTGACTGGTGTCAGAAAGCAGCCCTTCTAGAAAACCATTCTCACCCATTGATAACACAAATTCCCATACTCTTATTGCCCTCTTTACAAGCCTTCTTTTAAATAATAATGCTTTAACATGAAAGCAAGTCACTTGTTTCACAAAACAAGACCAGGGCAGCAGGACAGATCATAGAAGAGAATGAAGAAGTGGGAGTTTGAGGGACAAAGAACTGAATATGGAACTGTGAAACATGGGTCATGTCAAAATCACAGTCTAGTTAAAGATTTTTGGTGTGGGCTTTCTTCTCTGTTCCCAGCACACTTGCCTTGACTTAAAAAAAAAAAAAAAGAAGGTTAATAATTAATGGTTGAGTCTTTTATGTGCATCATTGAGGAAAGTGAATGTTAGTAATTGAACTCTTATAACCAGCTCTAAAAGTTATTAGAACCAGCTAAAAACACATCAGAATTGTGGTGTGATTTTATATTTATACATCTCACTTATATAACAAATGTACAGGAGGGCAATAACAGCCTGGGGTTTTTGGAGTTCCACACTTGTTCATTTTTGAGGCAGTGTCTGTAAAGAGGTGCTAAATAGAAAGAGGTCATATAAATCACCTAGAAATAGACAGGTATCCCAAGAGAAAAGTGGGCAAAGGACTTGAGTGGACAACTCACAACAACAAAAGTGCAAATGTCCAATGTTAATTTCACTGGACACATTTAAGTATGCTATGAATAATGGAAAATCAATTTTTAAAAATGCAATACAACCCTCAAAGTTGGAAGCTGACTTTGGAGACAAGAAGGGGTAAATAAAAATATACATAGGTCTGTATCAAAAGCCTTCAAATCATTTATATCCTTTAATGTAGTCATTCCACGTCTAGAAAATTTATGCATAGGAAATAATCATAGAAGTACTGAATGATCTGTGTAAGCATATATTCTCACAACATTATCTCTAGTATTGAACACTTTAGTAATAACCTATATGTTGCTCAGTTGGAAATTAATTTCCATTCTTAGGGTAGAAGTCCGTTGTGCTATTAAATATCATATTTCCCAAGCATATATAACAGCGTGGGAAAATACATATAACATAAGGCTAAATAAAATATCAGAATATATATTAATTGTAGAATGATGCTAATTTAAAATGTAAAAATTTTAAAGTATATATAATCAAAAATATATATGTATCTAAAATGTGTATGTATTTTAAGTTAGCATCTTTTTTAAAAAATTTTTTTATTGTTATGTTAATCCCCATACATTACATCATTAGTTTTAG
>NW_022589713.1:43087211-43144356 GCF_004348235.1 Phoca vitulina
AAAAAAAAAAAAAAAGCTTTTGCACAGCAAAAGAAACAGTCAACAAAACCAAAAGACAACCGACAGAACGGGAGAAGATATTTGCAAATGACATATCAGATAAAGGGCTAGTATCCAAAATCTATAAAGAACTTAGCAAACTCAACACCCAAAGAACAAATGATCCAGTCAAGAAATGGGCAGAAGACATGAACAGACATTTTTCCAAAGAAGACATCCAAATGGCCAACAGACACATGAAAAAGTGCTCAGCATCGCTCGGCATCAGGGAAATCCAAACCGAAACCTCAATGAGATACCACCTCACACCAGTCAGAATGGCTAAAATTAACAAGTCAGGAAACGACAGATGTTGGCGGGGATGCAGAGAAAGGGGAACACTCCTACACTGTTGGTGGGAATGCAAGCTGGTGCAGCCACTCTGGAAAACAGCATGGAGGTTCCTCAAAAAGTTGAAAATAGAGCTACCATACAATCCAGCAATTGCACTACTGGGTATTTACCCCAAAGATACAAACGTAGGGATTTGAAGGGGTACGTGCACCCCGATGGTTATAGCAGTAATGTCCACAATAGCCAAACTATGGAAAGAGCCAAGATGTCCATCGACAGATGAATGGATAAAGAAGATGTGATTTATATATACAATGGAATATTATGCAGCCATCAAAAGGAATGAAATCTTGCCATTTGCAATGACGTGGATGGAACTGGAGTGTATTATGCTGAGCGAAATAAGTCAATCAGAGAAAGACGTGTATCATATGATCTCACTGATATGAGGAATCCTTAATCTCAGGAAACAAACTGAGGGTTGCTGGAATGGTGGGGGATGGGAGGCATGGGGTGGCCGGGTGATAGACACTGAAGAGGGTATATGCTATGGTGAGCACTGTGAATTGTGTAAGACTGTTGAATCACAGACCTGTACCTCTGAAACAAATAATACATTATATGTTAAAAAAAAGAAGAAGATAGTAGGAAGGGAAAAATGAAGGAGGCGGAAATTGGAGGGGGAGACGAACCATGAGATTATGGACTCTGAGAAACAAACTGAGGGTTCTAGAGGGGAGGGTGATGGGAGTATAGCCTGGTGATGGGTGTTAAAGAGGGCATGTATTGAATGGAGCACTGGGCGTTACAAGCAAACTATGAATCATGGAACACTACATCAAAAACTAATGATGTAATATATGGTGATTAACTTAACATAATAAAATAAATATGAAAAAAACCATGTGTGTATGTAAAATGCAAAATCTGGAAGTGAAAAAGTGGAATTATACTATTATAAGATTCTTATACTAATGTGAAATGCTGTAATATCACTTGAGATTAGACTTTGTTATGTTAAAGATGATACTATTAAACCCCAAAGCAGCCACTACACAAAACAAATAGTTATAACTAATAACCAAAGAGATGAATGGAATAATAAACAGTTCATTAAAAAGAAGACAGAAAAAGAAAAAAGAACAAAAGCTTCTGGAACAAATAGAAAACAAATGGCAAGAAGCTATACTTAAACCTAACAGTATCAACAATCACATAAAATGTGAACAGTCTAAATACCTCAATTAAAAGACAAAAAATGTCATATTGGGTCAAAAACCATGACCCAGCTATATACTGCCTACAAGAAACTTATTGTACATATAAAGACACAAGTAGGTTAAAAGAAAAAGAATGGAAGAATATGTACCAAACTAATAGTAGTCGAGAGAAGGCTGGAATGATATCTAATATTTAAATATTAGACAAAGTGGATTTCAGATCAAAGAATATTACTAGGGCTAAAGAAGGTCATTTCCTAATGATAAAGTGATCAGTTAATCAAGTAGACATAATAGTCCTAAATATACCAAATGAAAGAAAAAAATGTTAGAAGTACAAGGATGAAAAGATAAATACAATTTTCATCAGAGATTTCAATACCCCCTCTTGATAATTGATAGAAGAAACTGAAAGAAAATTATAAAGAAAAGGGTATACTTGATCAACACTATCATTCAGTGTGACCTGATTGAAATTCCTAGAACACCCACCCAAAGAAGAAAACAGATTCTTTCAGGTGCAGACTGAGAATTTTAGCAAGATAGATTATATTCTGAGCCATAAAGCAAGTCTCAATAAATTAAAAGTTATTCAAGTCATATAAAATATATTCTCCCATCATAATGGAATTAAATTAGAAATCAGTAAGAGATACTTGGAATATTCAAAAATATTTGGAACTCAATAACATATTTCTAAATAATCATGGATCAAAAATGAAATTAAAAAGTATTTTGAAGTAAATGAAAATGGAAATACTATGTATCAGAATTATTTGGATGCTGTTAAAATGGCATTTAGAGGGAGGGAAGTTTATAGCCATAACATTTATATTAGAAAATAAGGGTTTCAAATCAATGAGCTCAGCTTCTACCTTAGGAGATTAGAATAAGTAGAGCAAATGAAACCCAAAATAAGCAGAAGAAAGGAAATAATTATGATCAAAATAGGAATCAATGAAATAGGGAACAGGAAAATGGTAGAGAAAAGTATGTGAAACCAAAATCCACTTCTTTGAGAAGATCAACAAAATTGCTGAACCCATTGCCAGACTGATCAGGGAGAAATGAAAGAAGACGCAAATTGCCCAGATCAGGAATGAGGGGAATGTGGAAAAATATCACCACAAATTTTACAAATAATAAAAGGAAAATAAGAGAATATTATGAACAGCTTTATGCTAATTTCAGCAACTTAGATGAAATTGACAAATTCCTTGAGCGATCCAAACTTGATAGCTCACTCAAAGAAGAAAGAAAGAAAGGGAGAGAAAACATGGATAGCTCTGTATCTATTAAAGAAATTGAACTTTTAGTTAAAAATATCTCCATAAGGAGGACTCCAGACTGGGATGGCTTTAGTAGTAAATTCAAGTAAATATTTAATAAGAAATTCCAATTTAAATGAACTTTCCCTGAAAATTGAAAAAGAGATATTATTTCCCATTCTAAGAGGCTAGCATTACCCAATACCAAAATTTATACAAAAGCATTACAAGAAAAGAAAAACTACTAGTCAATATACCTCATGAACATATAAAAATTCTAAGTAAAATTTTAGAAGATTGAATCCAACAAATATATTAAAAGGATAATGCATCATGATCAACTAAGATTTATCCTAGTAACACAAAGATTGGTTAAAAACAATAAAGTATACTTCATTTGCAAGCTAAGAAGAAAAACCATATAATCATGTTAATAGATGCAGAAACATCTGTGAAAAACTAACATTTGGTATCATACTTGGTGGTATCATACTTGGTGGTGAAAGCCTTAATGCTTTCTTCCTAAGATCAGGAACACAGACAGAGATACCTACTTTTATTGCTTCCACTTGCCATTGAATTTAGGTTCTAGCCAGTGCAATCAGGCAAAAAAAAGAAATAATCATTTAGATGGGAAAGGAAAAAGTAAAACTCTCTCTGTTCCCAGATGACTTGATTATCTTTGTCAAAAAAAATCCAATGAAATCTAAAAAACAGCTACTAGAAATAACAGAATTTAGCAGTGTTGCAGGAAACATTAGATCAATATACAGAAATCTATTTTATTTCTGACAATAGATGATTGGAAATTGAAATAAAAATAATACTATTTACAATAGCAAAAAAATATGAAATTCTTAGGAATAAATCTGACAAAAGACATGAAAACCCAAAAACATTGCTTAGAGAAATTAAAGAATTTATAAATAAATGGAGATATACCTTGTTCATGAGTGGCAGACTCAATATTGTTAAGATTCCAGTTCTCCTCAAATTGATTTGTGAACTCAATGCAATTTCAATCAAACTCCCATCAGCCTTTTTTGTAGAAATGGATCAATTGGTTCTGAAGTTTACATGAAATACAAAGGACATTTGTATAGCCAAAACAGCTTTGAAAAAGAACAAAGTTGGAGGGTTAACACTAACTAATTTTATAGTAAGTCTTTACTGTGAAGCTACTATAATCAAAATTGGGTCAGATACTGGTGAAAAGATACCTTTGAAGGTTGTGGATATATATGTTCATTATCTTGATTACTGTACACTTTAAGTATGTGTGGTTTATTGTATTCAAGTATGCTTCAAGAAAATCGTTAAAAATAGGAAGTCGTTCCTCTATTATTTTCATTACATTCTGAGTCAGGTCACCTGGTAGTTATTGTGTTTGGTGGTTCTCTTTTTCCATTTCAGGCTTTCTTCCTACTCAATCTTATCAAGAGTGGGAGTTATTTGTGTTTTGTGGTGCTGTTACTTCTCTTCTGCACCAACTCCTCCCTATCTAGTGGTACTACAGTTACCTCGACTCTTCCTTGGGTCCCTCAATTCAGAAAGAGATATGAAGCTCAAATTTCCATCTCATGGTGAAACTGGGGTTTATCACAGATCCAGGCACTGAGCCTGCAGGGCATTTGGCTCAGGTTCTGTTGCTGTTGTTTTCAGCAATAGAGGAACTTTCTTTTTTAGCTAGAACCCCAAAGCTGGAGCAGCTTCTTCAGCCTCTTTTTGTGGACAGGAAACCCCAACCCCCATTTCATACTCTGGATCTGGCTTTCATCCTTGGTCTACGTGGGGTGGTGGTTCCACTTACACTGGAGAGCCCATCTCCTGGTTGCTTCTTCTCACTGTTTTTGAGTCTCAGGCTTCTGTGTGTTTGCTCTGTTTCTGGTCCATAGAGATATTAATCTGTGTCTTTAAATTTTTTTTTCTTATTTTCATTATAATGGAGGTATTGGTGCAAATTTTGAAAGTCACACACTATCTTGAATGGAAGTCACAGGTCTGTTTAGTTCCCAGCCTTATCCCTGGCACTTTTCAAACTGCTAAGCCATTGCAAGCTCTTAATAAATAATTGTGGGATGCATGAATAAGATATACTGAGTGCCAAAACAAAATTATATTATGAGCTGACTTATGTCATACTGAATATATGTTTATATAAAGTGCACAAAAAGAAATGATGGTGGATTGATTTATATCAAGGGTTTAACAGGATATTAGTCAACAATTTTTGGCTTTTTAAAAAAATGCCTTTCTGAAAGAGGAAGATAGTAGGAAGGGAAAAATGAAGGGGGGGAAATCGGAGGGGGAGAAGAACCACGAGAGACGATGGACTCTGAGAAACAAACAGGGTTCTAGAGGGGAGGGGGGTGGGAGGATGGGTTAGCCTGGTGATGGGTATTGAGGAGGGCACGTTCTACATGGAGCACTGGGTGTTATGCACAAACAATGAATCATGGAACACTATATCTAAAACTAATGATGTAATGTATGGTGATTAACATAACATAATAAAATTTTTTTTAAAAATGCCTTTCTGTGCTGTCTCCCTCCCACTCTGTTGTTGTTGTTACAATAAACATGAACTCTGAATACACAGTAGTTATTTGACATTGGAAAAACTAAAATAGTGATCCTGACTCTTAAGTCCTCCGAAGCTGAGGCACTACCACCCCCACCCCCCACTCCCTATTCCCAAACCTCAAGTCATGTCTGTACATGATTTTCTGTTACCTTGCTCTTCCTTCTCTTCCTTCTCTTCCTCCAGGACCTAACTCTCAGGTACTCTAAAAGGACCAAAAGGTTTTGAAAAAGTAAACAGAATCTCTCCTTCATATCCCTTCAAGAAGTAATTCCATCTGCTTGATACTGCTTGGAATTCCTTTAGTTAGGATAAGAAATCAGTGTTAGGCTTGGATTGCCTCCTTGGGAAAGCTAACAAACTAATATGTCTGCATTTCTAGCAAATCAGTGATGACATTCAGATTTTTTTCCATTTTTGTTTGGGGTGTGGGTGATAAAACAGGAAGGCTAAATGGTCATGAGGTGGGGCAGGGATGCTTTTAAGAGGGCACAGGACAATTGACATTCAACCTCAGCCTCAGAAACCTTTCTCCACTCCAAGAGTGGCCAGAAGCTAGCCTCAGAGGCATCTCTTATCTGCCTCAGTGAGGACCAAGCGGGCTTTTTGCTCTGCCCAAAGTGTAATGTGTAAGACATGGAAACCAAGCAAGACAGCAGCTTCCTGCTAGCTCTTTCCCCTCTAAAGATACCTGACATTCTCTCCATCAGCTAAAAATATCTGGAGTGTATTCTGGCTTCAGAATCTTGAGCATTTTTCCTAATATACCTTATCATTTTTATAAACAGTGAAATTTGTTCCTAAATATAGGATTTGAAATCCTAGACTCAAATCTGATAGGTAACTCCAAGCTTCTTGGATGATTCAGAAGCGCACATCCTTCCCAGCCTCTTGCCAGTGGCCAGCGCAGTAGGAAAACTTCATGAATATTTACCAGTTCTGCAATTCTCACAGTAGCTGCTATCAACAGAATTCACTCTAGTTCTGCCAGTAAAGGTCAACATACTGTTCTGGTGAGTGAAAACTAAGAACAAAATTAAAAGTGGCAATAAATAAGCTCTGTAGTGCTATAATATATATTTTAGGTATATTTTTGGTCTCCAAAATAAGTACTGGATATGACTTAGCATAAAACTTTATGTTGTACTTAAAAATGTTGTTCATCTACTTTCAGACTCAGTAAGTTCATTGTCTTGGCATCTGCGCTATATCCATGAAATGAAAAGAGTAGTAAAAGCAGATGAGATTTTGGATCTATGTTATTTGTGATGATTGCTAATTGTAATTAATGTTTGATGACTTTCCTGAGGGAGCTGGATTGTGTCCCTTTGCTGCAGAGGACATCACCAACAGCAGCCCCTGGATTTGCCTTCTAATTACTGTCAAAAGAGCATGGCTGCTTGGTCTCTCTTCTCAAGCAGATTATTTGGGGGCAGATAGCCCTTACCATGTCCTTATCCAGTGACCTAGTGCAACCAATTGACACAGTGTGTAAAGGCAGCATTATCATCCAGTTCATTTGAAAGATTGACTTGGAGTTAAAATGACCATTTCCTGCTACCAAGCTAGTGTTTAGATGAGAAGAGCTCTGTGGGCCTCTTGAAGTTCTATCATTTTAAAATTCACTTGAGATAATGATAAATACCTCGTATTAGTTTGAAATGGTATAGTGTTTTTTAAAAAGTATCAACCAGAAATATTCTTAAAAAATATTGGTTATATGTAGTTCCATTTTCCTACTTTTGAAATATCCCTTGGGAAGTCCTAGCCACAGTAATCAGACGAGGAAAAGAAATAAGAGACATCCATATTGGTAAAGAAGTTAAGCTGTCACTATTTGCAGACGACACAATACTATACATAAAAAAACCAACAGACTCCACCAAAAAACTATTAGAAGTAATAATTCAGTAAAGTTGCAGGATACAAAGTTAATACCCAGAAATAAGTAGCATTTTTATACACTAATAATGAAGCAGCAGAAAGAGAGATTAAGAAAACAATTCCATTTACAATTATACCAAAGAGAATAAAATACCTGGGAATAAACTTAACCAAGGAGGTGAAAGACTTGCACTCTGAAAACTATGAAATGCTGATGAAAGAAATTGATGATGACACAAACAAATGGAAAGATATTTCATGCTCACGGACTGGAAGAATTTATATTGTTAAAATGTCCATACTACCCAAAGCAATCTGCAGATTCAATGACATCCCTCTCAAATCACCAATAGCATTTTTCATAGAACTAGAACAAATAATACTGAAATTTGTATGGAATCGCAAAAGACCTTGAATAGCCAAAGCAATCTTAAGAAAGCAGAACAAAGCTGGAAGTATCACAATTCCAGATTTCAAGATACACTACAAAGCTGTAATAATCAAAGCAGTATGGTACTGGCACCAAAATAGACATGCAGATCTATCAAACAGAATAGAGAGCCCAGGAATAAACCCATGCTTATATGGTTGATCAGTCTATGGCAAAATAGGCAAGAATATACAACAAGGAAAAGACAATAAATAGTGTTGGGAAAACTAGACAACTACAAGCAAAAGAATGAAACTGGACCACTTTCTAACACCATACACAAAAATAAAATGGTTAAAGATCTAAATATAAGACAGGAAACCATAAAAATCCTAGAAGAGAACAAAGACAACAATTTTCTGATATTGGCCATAGCAACATTTTTCTAAATGTCTCCTAAGACAAGGGAAACAAAAGCAAAAATAAACTACTGGGACTACATCAAAATAAAAAGCTTTTGCATAGCGAAGGAATCCATCAGCAACACAAAAAGGCAACCCTACTGAATGGCAGAAGGTATTTGAAATGATTTATTTAATAAGGGGTTAATATCCAAAATATATGAAGATCTTATACAACTCAGCACCAAAAAAAGATTTGATTAAAAAATGGGGAGAGGACCTGAATAGGAATTTTTCCAAAGAAGACATACAAATGGCCAACAGACACATGAAAAGGTGCTCAACATCACTCATCATCAGGGAAATGCAAATCTAAACCACAGTGAGGTATCAACTCACATCTGTCAGAATGGCTGAAGTAAAAAGGACAAGAAATAACAAGTACTGATGAGAATACGGAGAGAAAAGACGCCTCATGCACTGTTGGTGGGAATGTAAATTGGTGCAGCCACTATGGACACACACAGACATGCGCGCGTGCACGCACATACACACAAACAGACTGGGGTATTATTCAGCCATAAAAAAGGATGAGAGATGTTACCATTTGTGACAACAGGCGTGGACCAGAGGGTATTATGCTAAATGCAATAGGTCAGACTAAGAAAGGCAAATATTATATGATTTCACTCAAATGTGAAATCTAAGAAACAAAATAAATGAATAAATAAAAAGCAGAATCAGACCTATAAATACAGAGAACAAACTGATGGTTGCCAGAGGGAGGGGGTGGGAGGATGGGCAAAATGGGTGAAAAAGGAGGGAGATTCAGGCTCCCAGTTATGGGATGAATAAGTCCTAGAAATAAAAGGTCCAGCGTAGAGAATCTAGACATATATTATATGTGATATTGTAATGTGACAGATGGTAGCTACGCTTGTGGTGAGCATAGCATAATATATAGAGAAGTTGAATGTTATACGCCTGGAACTAATACAACATTTGTGTCAATTGTACTCAATTAATAAAAAAAATAAATAAAAATGAAGTATCCCTGAGTAATTGTACTCACATTTAGATCAAACTTACAATTTATTCTCATATAGAATTTTATTTAGCAATTTTTGACTTATTTTGGGCCATGCCTACATGATCTGGTGAAATAATTGGGAAACATTAACCTTGATCAATTTGACCTCATTAGCATTCTTCTTAGAAATCAGTCTATCATTATTTTGTATTATAAACATATGTATGTATCTTCTAATAGGTATTTTTATTTTCACTTTGACTGGATTCCCTATAGTCTTTAGTAGTTTGGTTTCTGTAGTTTGTCCTTGGATTAAGCCGTCTTCAAGAACAGCAGTGTGATAGCTCTGAAAATGTGGCGCATGGCATTCATTTGCTGCAATCATTCCACCCTCAGGGGCAAGCCTGCTGGGCCACACATTTTCAAATGTAGCAGACAACCACTCATTTTACAGAGAAGTAAATTTAAGTATACATTGTGTGGTTAAGCTATTCCTATCTTTCTTTTTGTCAGTGTGAATTGAAGGGTAAAATTTTCAACTCATAACTTATTTTGTAATTATGGTTTAGTACATAATTAAAGATAGACTTGAGGCAAAAAATAGGAAACTCACATTTCATGTAAATGAGACCTCAAAGCTGTTTGGAATGTGACCAAGATAATTACAAAATGCATCGTGCAGAAACACTGCAAATATAGAAAATTCAGTGTTTAACCCAGTGATCAGTTTCTCTTAATTTATCACTGAGAGAAAAATAAATTGAATATTGAAGAACGAAACTCCTTTTTTGTATAGTAGTTATTGTTTAATAGTTAGTTGGAAACCCTTTGAGCATTAATACTGAGCAAATATAAAATACTAAAATATAAAATAATAATAAAGTGAGATATTTTCATGCCGGGGCCTCACATACATGATACCAAAAAGTGCAAATGAAAAATGAAAAATTAGTCAGTCATCCTGATGTATGGGCAGAATAGCTCCCTTCTGAGTTTTTAGTGAATATGCATGATGCATTTTCTCTGGGTGTGTCTCTGAGGGTGTTTCTGGAAGCAATTGGCATTTCATTGGTAGGCTCAGTAAGGCAGATTGTCCTCACCAGCTTGAGTGGGCCTCATCCAATCCCTTGAGGGCCTAAATAGGACAGAAAAGCAAAGGAAGAATGAATTTGTTCTGTGCTTGAGCTGGGACATCCAAATTCTTCTGCCCTCATACACTGGAGCTCCTGGATCTTGGGTTTTCAGACTCAGAGTAAGTTTTACACCATGCCCCACACTTCCTGGCCTTTGGATTTAGATGGAAATTAGACCACCATCTTTCCTTGGCCTGCAGCTTGTAGGTGGCAGGTTATGGAACTTCTCAGCCTCCATAATCATGTGAGCCAGTCCTTCATAATAAATCTTTTTCTGCATACCTACGTATCTCCTATTGTCTCTGTGTCTCTGGAGAATCCTGTCTAATATGCTAAGTGAAAGGGTTATAAGTTTTTAATTTTGTTATATATATTGCCAAATTGTCCTCCTCAAAAGGTAGAGTACCAATTTTCATTCTCAGTAAAATAGAAACTGCCAGTTTCCCCACAGCCTTGCTGATACTGACTTTTTTTGTAACATTTTGCCTTTCTGACACATGAAACATTGTAGGTCTTTGATGTTTTGTATTCACCTCATTGTGAATGAAGTTTTCCTCTTTTGTGGGTTAGTTAACCACTTGTGTGTCTTTTTCTTGAAATCCCTTTGGTGTCATCTTTGTCCTTTATTTCTACTTAGTTTACCTTTTTCTGTTGATTTTCTTTTTTTTAAAGATTTTATTTATTTGACAGAGACACAGCCAGAGAGGGAACACAAGCAGGGGGAGTGGGAGAGGGAGAAGCAGGCTTCCCACGGAGCAGGGAGCCCGATGTGGGGCTCCATCCCAGGACCCTGGGATCATGACCTGAGCCGAAGGCAGACGCTTAATGACTGAGCCACCCAGGCGCCCCTTTCTATTGATTTTTAAAAGTTTTTTGTATATTAAGTTTATTTTGTTATAACAAATATGTTTTCATTTTCTCTTTGTATTTTTAGTTTTTATTGGTATTTTAGCTATAAAGATAGTTTCCCTTTAGTAGTGAAATTTTTTAGTGTTTTCCTTCACGCCTTTGAGTTTTATGTCGTGTTTTAAAGGTCTTCCTATTCCAAGGTTATAAATATATTCAGCCATATTTTCTTCTAGTGCTTTCATATTTTGTTTGTTTGACATTTAGATATTTGATTTATTCAGGATTATTGTGTTATTAGAAATAACTATGTGGTGTCAGATTTGTAAAAGATTTCAGACATTAAATACTATTAAGATTTTGTTTCATTAGTTCTATTTATCTTTTGCCATAGAATTATTAGCTAAGTGGGAGTAGCAGCTGCATATCTTATAAAAATACCATTGCTTCGAATATAAGTGATTATGTTTATTCTTTACACCGTATCATTAAATAATTGGTAGTAGTTTGTGTCCTAGGAGATAGTAGCAAAGCATATCCTATGAAAGCATCATCTCTTTAATCTAATTTGATGTCTTCCTAATAAAACTGAACAAGAGGGGATGAAACCATAGTGATTCTTTTATACCACAGAAATGGAGATGAGTAGTGACCTCCGTATTCTCGCATATATTCCCCAAGGGTTACACTGGAAGAACCTTGCTTTTACGTTATGTGATCCTCTAGAGAAAGTAGCATTTTCAGGATTGGTTTCCCTCATGGAAAAACATCTTTTCTTCACTGGTTCATCAGAAAGAAACAGACAAACTCAAGATATGTAATGCTGTTTCTTTTGGGATTGATGAAGAAAACTCCATAGACTGGGGCGCCTGGGTGGTGGAGTCGGTTAAGTGACTCTTGATTTCAGCTTAGGTGGTGATCTCAGGATTGTGGGATCGATCTTACATCAGGCTCCTCGCTCGGCATGGAGTCTCCTTGAGATTCTCTCTCTCCCTTTCCTCCTCCCCCCACTCACATTCTATCTCTCTAAATTAATTAACTAATTAATTTTTAAAAACTCCATTGATGGATAATGGCTAATTTGCCATGCATTTTATGTGTATATAGATACATGATACAGATATATTATCTAGTATCTATATATTATATATCTATCTCTCTATATATAAACCTGATCTACTTCAAGGTCATACTAATTGCATTTTCCTTTGTCAATCCGGTCTTTAAATATCTTGGCCTCCTAAAATGTGTGCTAGATTTTTAAATCGTGGAAACTGCTGTTGCTTTGTTGTCAGTAGGGTTCATAGCCTGATAGCATGCATGGAGCTGTGCATTTACAGGTAACAGCAACAGAAAGAGAAATGATTGCATCTTCATAAAGGGGAAAACCAAACAGTGTTATCTAATTGATTTGACATCCCATGTGAGGCTGTTTGGCCAGACATGGTGGCATTTCCATGATTCACTTTGGTCATCTCTGAACATCCATGTATTTACCTGTAGTGAAGTTGGCTTCATCGGTCACCAGATGGATGACCATGGGGAAGTTAGGAAGTCTCCATTTCTACATCAAAAAAGGAAGAAGTGTTAACACGTCACAGGGTTGTTGGGAAGACAAAGAACCAATGCTTGAGGAACTCCTAGCACATAGTAAATTCCCGTTCCCCTTCCCCTGTGTTTGTTTTTATCTTTGTTTTATCATTATTGATGCTAGTATTATCTTTATTACTCAGTAGTACAATAACTTGCAGTGAAAAACCCATTATGTCTACAGCCTTGAAATATAATTCCTGGGTGTCTTTAGAAGTGGGCCATATTTAAAATGAGCAGTAAACACCCTGAGTTTGCTTTGTTTTATTTTTCCTACCCACCCCCCACCAAAGTCTTTGATTTTGTGTAAACTCAGTAAGTATGCATATGCATCATTCTTGAAGCAAGAAAATAATGTGGATATTTAATAGTGTGGTATTTACCCATAACTGTGATACAGTGAAGTTAGCGGTTTTGATAATAATGTTTGGCTTTTTTGTTTTGTTTAATGCCTGCAAAATTATCCTACCTACGGCTCCCAGAGGCCCTTCCCATACAGCATGTTCTATAATCATATTACTGATCTAATAAACATCTATCTCATTGTAATAAACTCTCTTTGTGAATAGCCTCATTAATGTGCTGAAATAATGTACCCGGGGGTATTTCCAACAATTTCATTGTAGTTCTAAAATTAGCTGCCCTAACAGCTCTATTGGTGGGAAAACTGCCACTTCAGCTCCAGTGATCAAGTTTTCTGCAATGCCTTGCTGATCATTAAGGTAGATGGGGCAGAGCTCCCAGTAAAGGTGCTTTGAGGGCAACAAAGTCCTACAGTGTAAAACTTTAGACTAACAGTCTCATTTTAATTTTAATTCTGGATCAGTCTCTTTGAATAAATGAACCATTAGTTTATAAAGCTGAGACTTTACCTTATGGAATTCATGCTAAGTGTCTTGATAATAAAGCCATAACTATGTTTAACTGATTTTATACAGAGGATTTTCTTCTTCCAGTTATAAAAATTGCCGGGTTTGATAAGTTTTTTACTGTTAGGAAGTGGTTTTTTAAATGTTATTAGCCTTACAATTTTATTCTAAAATATCCATTCTTTTAATAGAAATAAAAACCCTTTTTAGGGATAAATGTATTATCTTTTCTTTTTTTCCTTTGGGGTACATTCTCTAACTTAAACCTGTATTATTTAGAGATGAGCTTTTTAGAAAGGAATTATTTTAGTATGAAGAGGACTTCAGGTATTTTTTAATATCCTGCGTTCAGTACACAGCAATTTTTTTAAAGCTTTATTTATTTATTTTAGAGAGAAGGAAAGAGAGAGAGAAAAAGAGAGCACTTGAGTGGGGGGATGGGCAGAGTAAGAGAATCTCCAGTAGACTCCCTACTGAGCAGGGAGCCCGACATGGGCTCAGTACCCCCACCCATGAGATCATGACCTGAGCTGAAATCAAGAATCAGACACTTAACTGACTGAGCGCCCCCAGTACACAGTAATTTTAACAGATTTCTAAACTACATACCTCTGTAACACATTTTTGAATCTTATAACCAAAAAGTACTGTTTCCAAGTTTCTTTGTTCATTAGTTGACCGTCATGAGAAGTGCTAGTCTGTTATTGGAGCTGTTAAAGGCAGGTTTAGCCCTTCACATTTTCTCTGGCCATTATTTTTGGTTATAGCAAGTCTTGTATTTGCCTCATGTCAGTACCTGAGGATCATTACAGAGGGTGCCCAGGACATTTACCGTCTTTTAAGTTTTAGGGGAAGGGAAGGCAGATTTATAACAGATATTTGTATTTGTGTATCTATGTGTATAGTTGACACTTTCAGATATTTGAATTACAAAAGGCACCATAAGCACATTATAACAATTCAAACAATATAGAAATGGTTAAAGTAAAACTAAAGTCTCCCCCTAAACTATCCCCTAGTGTAACCATTGTATACATTTGTATACATTGTATACATTTGACATGTGCCCTTGCATTATTTTCACTTTGCTTACAATCACATACGCTTATATCATTGATTTTATTTTTTGTTTTGTTTTAGTTCTCATTCTTTTTTTAAAGATTTTATTTATTTATTTGACAGAGAGAGAGACAGCGAGAGAGGGAACACAAGCAGGGGGAACGGGAGAGGGAGAAGCAGGCTTCCCGCGGAGCAGGGAGCCCGATGTGGGGCTCGATCCCAGGACCCTGGGATCATGACCTGAGCCGAAGGCAGACGCTTAACGACTGAGCCACCCAGGCACCCCTTAGTTCTCATTCTTAAAAGTGGGACCATAATATACATGCAAATATTTTATAACTTTTTACCTATCTCCATATTATGGACATCTTTCCAATTCAATACTTACACACCAATCTCATTCTTTTTAACAGCTGCATGGTATTTTGTAGTATAAATGTACTATTATTCAATTCAAACATCTCCTGATGGATGGCCATTCAAGTTGTTTCCACTTATTTACTATTATAAACATGATACAATACACATCTTTGTATGGTTTTCGGTACTTCTACATTTTCTTTAATTAGATAAGCACCCAGAAGTGAGATGGCTAGGTTAAAAGGTGCTTTTAAATTTCAGTAAATATTCATTACCATATAACTTCCCAAATATTTTAGCAGTTTATATTCTAATTAAAGGTATAGAAGTGTACTTGTTTCCCTACGTTGTCACCAGCACCACATCTTCTGAGTCTTTCTAAAACTACTTTGTCCGTTTAACAAGTAAAAATAATGTTTCATATTCCGTGGCTGTCGCGTTTAGAAAAAGGACACACAGCCACACACATATGAAATATGTATCACATTAAGGCATTAACTTTGAAAATACAAAGAAGTAGATGATTATGTAGCAAATTATAAATTACCAAAATTGGCATCAGAAGAGAGAAAAATATCAACCTTCAAAAGTGGTTAAATTTGAACACTGATGATGTAAGTCTCAACCTCTTTGCTTAAATAGGAATCCACAAGGTCTAATTTGTTTCTACCGCAGGTAGGTGGAAAAGAGGAATATGCCAATCCAATAAAGAAATCTTACAAGTATATATACACCATGTAGAAACTCACAGTTGTCAGTGTAAGTATTATCATCAAAGCAAATATTATTAGGTAGGATAACCAACCAGAATTATTTATGTTTTAAAAGTTAAACATTGAATTCACAGGACATGATCACCCTTTCTGTCTTCTAGATGTCTTACAAGACTTCTTTATTAGGAATGATCTTTTCAAGGACTGCTTTATGACACAGAATATAATCTACTCTTTTGTAGCTGCAGGGAAAGAAAGAACATTTTTCTTCTTTATTATCCTACTAAGATTTCTTTCACAAGTAGTTAAAGGGGTAAATACTAGAATTCCATTACTTTCTTATCAAAAGAAAAAACTTACAATATGGAAAAAAAACCGACCAGACAACTGGATTGTAGTAATGTGATATTTTTCATCTACAAGATTATCATTAAAATATTACAAGTCTAGGTGGTTTTACATGTGAGTTCTAAATTTTCAAGGAATAGACCATTCCTGTGCTGTTTAATTCAGAGTATAGGAAGCTATGGAAAGCTTTCTGGTTCATTTTCATAAAACTATAATAAGTTTAATGCCATAACCTACTTTAAAATAAGACAGAACAACTGCAGATCACTTTTACTTATGAATATAGCTAAGAAAATTTTTAAAAAATAGTAAATCAAATCTAGCAATATATTAAAGGACCAATATAACCAAATAGGGTTTGATCCAGGAATTCAAGAAAGTTCAAGCACTAGAAAAGCATAAGTTAATATTTTAAGCAATTGAAGGAGATTAAAAACATGGTCATAATAATGCTAGAAGGTTCAACTAGCCATTCTTCATTTTTTAACTCTATTTAAGACAGAGTGAATCTCCTAAACATATTGAAAGTTATTTCCTAGAAATTAATAGTAAACATTTTGAATAAATGCTGAAGGCGATTTCATTAAAATTTAAAAAAGAGGAATACCTTACACTACCACTAATAGTCAACAGTGACTGGCGAGGAGGTGGGGGCTAATAGATAATGCTGTGAGATAAGAGAAATATTAAGTCTAAAAATGATCATTACTTAAGTTGGTAAAAATTTTTATACCTAGAAAAAGATTGAAGCAAAAAATTTGTTGGAACTAAAAAGCAAAGTTCAGTAAGTTGGTGGATTATAATGTAATGCACAAAAACCAACAACTTTTCTTTCTGCTGACGTTAGTCTGATAGAAATAGAAATGGGGGGGGGGTCCCTTTTATAGAAGTGACTGAAACCATCCCATAAAAAAGGCCCAAAATAAATGTAATGAGAAAATTCAAATCATGTGATAACTTCAGAACATTTTGAAAGACATAATATATGACCTAAATAAATGGAGACATGCTGGGTACTTGGCAGTAAGACTTAAAAATATAGATTCTTCCCAAATTCATATACAAATTTAATTTTTTTCATAATTCCATCCATACTTTTTCATTGATCATTGAAATGATCCTATGGAATTAATGTGAGGTTTGCCATGAAAATCTTCAACAGGATGGCCTCTTTCCACTGTGCTTTCTCACACAATCCTCTCCTGTCTCTCACAAGATGCCTTTCAAGGAAAAGTACAGGAACTCACAAAGAAGTAACTTATAACAATGAAGAGAAAGAGAAAATGGGAATCAGTAGCAGATTATGATCAAAATATTTCTGGAGGACAGAAGGAAACCTGTAGAAGAATTAAACTAGGGCAGAAGAAGCCTGGCCCAAAAACAGCGTGGTGGCAGGCGTTGGCCTTCCCACTGAAACCCCACAGCACCTCAGGCATCAGGGGAAGAGATGAAAACCAGGGCATTTTCAAAAGGCTGTGTGAACAGCTCCACATTCAATCCCCCGTTTGCTCTTCTCCAACTTACGCGTGCAGAAGCTAGGTAGTGTAGTATATGCCTTCCAAGATGGTGCCAGGACTTTGCCCTACTGAAGCTGAAGCTGAGAAGAAATCCAACAGTACCACAGAATAAAGCATTCCTGAATTTTCTGAGGAGGAGTGGTGGTAGAATTGATGATGGGGCCTCCCTAAAGCAAAGCTTCCCCAACTCCACACCCATGGTGGAAGGATGGGCTGCCACCCAAATGTGTATCTTTAGTCATGACCTGTCCCCTGAACTCCATACCTGAATGTCCTGTGCTATTGCCTATAATATCTCCCTAAGAGTATCTCTGCCAGTGGTGGTTCCCACAGTGATTGAGGACCTAACTCATGTTTTGTAGGCTCTGTGTCCTCTCGCTCTCCTCTCTGCATTGCCTGGCTTCTGGCACATTCACTGCAGTCACACTGTCTCATTGCTCAGGATCTTGTGAATCACTGCCAGGCATTCGGACTGTATTCTAAATGCAGGGAGAAGTCACTGGAGGTTCTAAGAAGAAGAGTGATATGATCTGATTAAAGTTGAAACAACCACTGTGGCTTTTGTGTGGAAAACAGATTGGAAGGAGCACAAGTGGAAGCATGAGGGAACATTTGGTTACTTCTCGAGTGGCTATCTCAAACATCTTTCTCTCATCCAGTGTCAGTGAAATCCACTTGAATCTTTCTGTGGTTTCTGTAGCTTTGCTGCTTCAGTAGAATTGTTTGAGTATCCTTCTATATTGGCTGACTGTGAGTTTTTAAATGAGCTCTGTTTCCCCATTCTGTAGTTACTGACAAGGATGTAAAGTTTTGTTAGAAGAGTTAGGCAGGACAGTGCAGGAACCCCAGAAGTCAAGGCCAATTTGACTTACCTATGACTTTAAACTTGTTTTCAGATTTTTTTTTTTTTTTTGACCCTAGTACTCTGGTCTGTGATATATAGACTTACAACTAAATCAATAATGGTAGTGGCAGGTTTTCTTCCTTCTAAATGTTCACTTTTAGGAATATAATTTGCCTGGGGGTCAATGAGACTAAAGAGTATCCTTATTTCTCAAGGGTAAGGGGGCAATGTCAAGACTGTGGGCAATAGTGTTTCCTTGGGTGATGTCATCTGGAATTACCACCATTTATCAGCTTAATGATATTTTTTGCTGCCTCTTTAGCTGAATTTGGGCAGGAGTTATATATTAAAATGAAGAAGAACAGGGATTGATGACCTAATGTGAAATCTCGTTAAAGATGTCCTAACAATACAGATGGAGTCTGTTCTCAAGGTGCTTTTAAACAGCATAAAAATAGAAAACATTGCATTATAAGGAGTTATTTTTTTCTTTCTTGGTTAATTTGTTCTCTTCTCTGAAAAATAAATATTCCCATATATTTTTGACTACCTCCAGGCAGCATTTTTAAAATACAATATAAAATGAGAACAATTTTCAAATGCATTTATTGTATTGGATAGATTGAATAAAGGGACACACAACTGTAATTTTTAATTGTTTTAAAATAGTTTTAAGAATTCAATTGTAAGTTTACTTTGAGGTATTTCTTTTTTTTTTTTTTAATTTTTTTATTGTTATGTTAATCCCCATACATTACATCATTAGTTTTAGATATAGTGTTCCATGATTCATTGTTTGTGCATAACACCCAGTGCTCCATGCAGAACGTGCCCTCCTCAATACCCATCACCAGGCTAACCCATCCTCCCAACCCCCTCCCCTCTAGAACCCTCAGTTTGTTTTTCAGAGTCCATCGTCTCTCATGGTTCTTCTCCCCCTCCGATTTCCCCCCCTTCATTCTTCCCCTCCTGCTACATTCTTCTTCTTCTTTTTTTCTTTCTTAACATATATTGCATTATTTGTTTCAGAGGTACAGATCTGAGATTCAACAGTCTTGCACAATTCACAGCGCTTACCAGAGCACATACCCTCCCCAGTGTCCATCACCCAGTCACCCCATCCCTCCCACCCCACCCCCCCACTCCAGCAACGCTGTTTGTTTCCTGAGATTAAGAATTCCTCATATCAGTGAGGTCATATGATACATGTCTTTCTCTGTTTGACTTATTTCGCTCAGCATAATACCCTCCAGTTCCATCCACGTCGTTGCAAATGGCAAGATCTTATTCCTTTTGATGGCTGCATAATATTCCATTGTATATATATACCACTTCTTCTTTATCCATTCATCTGTTGATGGACATCTTGGCTCTTTCCACAGTTTGGCTATTGTGGACATTGCTGCTATAAACATCGGGGTGCACGTACCCTTTCGGGTCCCTACTTTTGTATCTTTGGGGTAAATACCCAGTAGTGCAATTGCTGGATCATATGGTAGCTCTATTTTCAACTTTTTGAGGAACCTCCATACTGTTTTCCAGAGTGGCTGCACCAGCTTGCATTCCCACCAACAGTGTAGGAGGGTTCCCCTTTCTCCGCATCCCCGCCAACATCTGTCGTTTCCTGACTTGTTAATTTTAGCCATTCTGACTGGTGTGAGGTGGTATCTCATTGAGGTTTTGATTTGGATTTCCCTGATGCTGAGCGATATTGAACACTTTTTCATGTGTCTGTTGGCCATTTGGATGTCTTCTTTGGAAAAATGTCTGTTCATGTCTTCTGCCCATTTCTTGATTGGATTCTTTGTTCTTTTGGTGTTGAGTTTGATGAGTTCTTTATAGATTTTGGATACTAGCCCTTTATCTGATATGTCATTTGCAAATATCTTCTCCCATTCTGTCAGTTGTCTTTTGGTTTTGTTGATTGTTTCCTTTGCTTTGCAAAAGCTTTTTATCTTGATGAAGTCCCAATAGTTCATTTTTGCCCTTGCTTCCCTTGCCTTTGGCGATGTTTCTAGGAAGAAGTTGCTGCGGCTGAGGTCGAAGAGGTTGCTGCCTGTGTTCTCCTTTAGGATTTTGATGGACTCCTGTCTCACATTGAGGTCTTTCAACCATTTTGAGTCTATTTTTGTGTGTGGTGTAAGGAAATAGTCCAGTTTCATTCTTCTGCATGTGGCTGTCCAATTTTCCCAACACCATTTGTTGAAGAGACTGTCTTTTTTCCATTGGACATTCTTTCCTGCTTTGTCAAAGATTAGTTGACCATAGAGTTGAGGGTCCATTTCTGGGCTCTCTATTCTGTTCCACTGATCTATGTGTCTGTTTTTGTGCCAGTACCATACTGTCTTGATGATGACAGCTTTGTAATAGAGCTGGAAGTCTGGAATTGTGATGCTGCCAGCTTTGCTTTTCTTTTTCAACATTCCTCTGGCTATGCGGGGTCTTTTCTGGTTCCATACAAATTTTAGGATTATTTGTTCCATTTCTTTGAAGAAAGTGGATGGTATTTTGATGGGGATTGCATTGAATGTGTAGATTGCTCTAGGTAGGATTGACATCTTCACAATATTTGTTCTTCCAATCCATGAGCATGGAACGTTTTTCCATTTCTTTGTGTCTTCCTCAATTTCTTTCATGAGTATTTTATAGTTTTCTGAGTACAGATCCTTTGCCTCTTTGGTTAGATTTATTCCTAGGTATCTTATGGTTTTGGGTGCAATTGTAAATGGGATCGACTCCTTAATTTCTCTTTCTTCTGACTTGTTGTTGGTGTATAGGAATGCCACTGACTTCTGTGCATTGATTTTATATCCTGCCACTTTACTGAATTCCTGTATGAGTTCTAGCAGTTTTGGGGTGGAGTCTTTGGGATTTTCCACATAAAGTATCATATCATCTGCAAAGAGTGAGAGTTTGACTTCTTCTTTGCCAATTTGGATGCCTTCTATTTCTTTTTGTTGTCTGATTGCTGTGGCTAGGACTTCCAATACTATGTTGAATAGCAGTGGTGATAGTGGACATCCCTGCCGCGTTCCTGACCTTAGGGGGAAAGCTCTCAGTTTTTCCCCATTGAGAATGATATTCGCTGTAGGTTTTTCATAGATGGCTTTTATGATATTGAGGTATGTACCCTCTATCCCTATACTCTGAAGAGTTTTGATCAAGAAAGGATGCTGTACTTTGTCAAATGCTTTTTCTGCATCTATTGAGAGGATCATATGATTCTTGTTCTTTCTTTTGTTAATGTATTGTATCACGTTGATTGATTTGCGGATGTTGAACCAACCTTGCAGCCCAGGGATAAATCCGACTTGGTCGTGGTGAATAATCCTTTTAATGTACTGTTGGATCCTATTGGCTAGTATTTTGGTGAGAATTTTTGCATCCAAGTTCATCAAGAATATTGGTCTGTAATTCTCCTTTTTGATGGGGTCTTTGTCTGGTTTGGGGATCAAGGTAATGGTGGCCTCATAAAACGAGTTTGGAAGTTTTCCTTCCATTTCTATTTTTTGGAACAGTTTCAGAAGAAGAGGTATTAATTCTTCTTTAAATGTTTGGTAGAATTCCCCTGGGAAGCCATCTGGCCCTGGGCTCTTGTTTGTTGGGAGATTTTTGATGACTGCTTCAATTTCCTTAGTGGTTATAGGTCTGTTCAGGTTTTCTATTTCTTCCTGGTTCAGTTTTGGTAGTTGATACATCTCTAGGAATGCATACATTGCTTCCAGATTATCTAATTTGCTGGCATAGAGTTGCTCATAATATGTTCTTATAATTGTTTGTATTTCTTTGGTGTTGGTTGTGATCTCTCCTCTTTCATTCATGATTTTATTGATTTGGGTCATTTCTCTTTTCTTTTTGATAAGTCTGGCCAGGGGCTTATCAATCTTGTTAATTCTTTCAAAGAACCAGCTCCTAGTTTCGTTGATCTGTTCTACTGTTCTTTTGGTTTCTATTTCATTGCTTTCTGCTCTGATCTTTATTATTTCTCTTCTCCTGCTGGGTTTAGGCTTTATTTGCTGTTCTTTCTCCAGCTCCTTTAGGTGTAGGGTTAGGTTGTGTACTTGAGACCTTTCTTGTTTCTTGAGAAAGGCTTGTATTGCTATATACTTTCCTCTTAGGACTGCCTTTGCTGTATCCCAAAGATTTTGAATAGTTGTGTTTTCATTTTCATTGGTTTCCATGAATTTTTTTAATTCTTCTTTAATTTCCTGGTTGACCCATTCATTCTTCAGTAGGATGCTCTTTAGCCTCCATGTATTTGAGTTCTTTCCGACTTTCCTCTTGTGATTGAGTTCTAGTTTCAAAGCATTGTGGTCTGAAAATAGGCAGGGGATGATCCCAATCTTCTGGTACCGGTTGAGACCTGATTTATGACCTAGGATGTGATCTATTCTGGAGAATGTTCCATGGGCACTAGAGAAGAATGTGTATTCCGTTGCTTTGGGATGGAATGTTCTGAATATGTCTGTGAAGTCCATTTGGTCCAGTGTGTCATTTAAAGTCTTTATTTCCTTGTTGATCTTTTGCTTAGACGATCTGTCCATTTCAGTGAGGGGGGTGTTAAAGTCCCCCACTATTATTGTATTGTTGTCGATGTGTTTCTTTGCTTTTGTTATTAATTGCCTTATATAATTGGCTGCTCCCATGTTAGGGGCATAGATATTTAGAGTTGTAAGATCTTCTTGTTGGAGAGACCCTTTAAGTAGGATATAGTGTCCTTCCTCATCTCTTATTACAGTCTTTGGTTTAAAATCTAATTTGTCTGATATAAGGATTGCCACCCCAGCTTTCTTTTGGTGTCCATTAGCATGGTAAATGGTTTTCCACCCCCTCACTTTCAATCTGGGGGTGTCTTTGGGTCTAAAATGAGTCTCTTGCAGACAGCATATCGATGGGTCTTGTTTTTTAATCCAATCTGATAGCCTGTGTCTTTTGATTGGGGCATTTAGCCCATTTACATTCAGGGTAACTATTGAAAGATAGGAATTCAGTGCCATTGTATTGCCTGTAAAGTGACTGTTACTGTATATTGTTTGTGTTCCTTTCTGGTCTATGTTGCTTTTAGGTTCTCTCTTTGCTTAGAGGACCCCTTTCAATATTTGTTGTAGGGCTGGTTTCGTGTTTGCAAATTCCTTTAGTTTTTGTTTGTCCTGGAAGCTTTTTATCTCTCCTTCAATTTTCAATGACAGCCTAGCTGGATATAGTATTCTTGGCTGCATATTTTTCTCATTTAGTGCTCTGAATATGTCCTGCCAGTCCTTTCTGGCCTGCCAGGTCTCTGTGGATAAGTCTGTTGCCAATCTAATGTTTCTACCATTGTAGGTTACATATCTCTTCTCCCGAGCTGCTTTCAGGATTTTCTCTTTGTCTCTGAGACTCGTAAGTTTTACTATTAGATGTCGGGGTGTTGACCTATTTTTATTGATTTTGAGAGGGGTTCTCTGTGCTTCCTGGATTTTGATGCCTGTTTCCTTCCCCAAATTAGGGAAGTTCTCTGCTATAATTTGCTCCATTATACCTTCTGCACCTCTCTCTCTTTCTTCTTCTTCTGGGATCCCAATTATTCTAATGTTGTTTCGTCTTATGGTATCGTTTATCTCTCGAATTCTGCCCTCGTGATCCAGTGGTTGTTTATCTCTCTTTTTCTCAGCTTCTTTATTTTCCATCATTTGGTCTTCTATCTCACTGATTCTTTCTTCTGCCTCATTTATCCTAGCAGTTAGCGCCCCCATATTTGATTGCACCTCATTGATAGCCTTTTTGATTTCTACTTGGTTAGATTTCAGTTCTTTTACTTCTCCAGAAAGGGTTTCTCTAATAACTTCCATGTTTTTTTCAAGCCCAGCTAGTATCTTTAAAGTGATGATTCTGAACTCTAGATCTGACATCGTACTAATGTGTATTGAGTAGGTCCCTGGCAGTCGGTACTACCTCTTGTTCTTTTTGTTGAGGTGATTTTTTCCGTCTTGTCATTTTGTGCAGAGGAGAATAGATTAATGAGAGAACAAAATGCTAGCAGGGTAACAACGTCCCCAGAAAATATACTCTAAACAAATCAGAAAAGACCTGAAGCAGTGGGAAAAGAAAGGGAAAGAGAGAAAAAAGAAAAAGAAAGAAAAAAAGAAAAAAAAAGATAAAGATAAAGATAAAAACAAACAAAAACAGAACAAAACAAAACAAAACAAAAACACAATGTGATCAAATATGATCAGGCTGGTTTATAGATCAGTGCCACACACTAGATTTTGGGTGTATTTTGGTCTGTTAAAAGAAAGTGCCTCCCAAAATTTTAAAGAAAGAAAAACTTATATATGTACAAAAATAAGGGTTGATATGATGAAGGGATGGAATATGACTGTAAAGATGGAAATTATAAAAAATTTTAAAAAAGGATTTGATAAGTTGTTTGAAAAAAGAAAGAAGAGGATTAAAAAAAAAAAAAGAAAGAAAAAAGGGAGAGAATGTGATCAGGCAGGGGAGTAGAAAAAACCATACACTAGAGATTTAGAGTATATTTTGATCTGTTAGAAGAAACTATCTCAAGATTTTAAAGAGAGAACAACTTATATATATATGCCAAAAATACGGGTAACTACTATGAAGGGATAGAATATGACTTTAAAAATGAAAAATAAAAATGTTTTTTTTAAAAAAAGGGATTGATAAGATGTTGGTTGAAAAAGGGAAAAAGAAAAATTCAAAAAAAAAGAAAAAAGGAAAAAAGAAAAAAAGACAGTTAAAAAAATAATTAACTTTGAAAGACTAAAGAATCATGGTAAAAAAGCCATGAATTCTATGTGCAGTATTCCCCTAGCGCTGGAGTTCTGCCGTTCTCATTGATCGGTAAACTTGGTCTTGGCTGGCTGTTCTCGCTGATCTTCTGGGGGAGGGGCCTGTTGCCATGGTTCCCAAATGTCTTTGCCGGAGGCAAAATTGCCCCGCCCTTGCCGGTCCGGGCTAAGTAATCTGCTCGGGTTTGCTCTCCGGAGCTTTTGTTCCCTGCAAGCTTTCCGTACAGCTTTGGAGGCGGAGAGTGAAAATGGTGGCCTCCCAGTCTCCGCCCCGGCAGAGCCGAGAACTCGGGGTCCGCTCCTCAGTGCGCCCCCAGAGAAAAGCAGTCAGTCACTCCCGTCTCCCCGGTCTCCGGCCACACTCCGCGCTCACCCGGCCTGTGACCGCGCCTTTCTATCTGGCGCCTGACCCCGGGTGGAGTCTCCAAACCCAGCAGATCCCCGCGGTGCACTCCCGCACCTCTCCTCCCGGGGGAAGAAGGTGAGTCTCCCCGGATCTGCCGCTTGTTGGGTCCCTGCTGGAGGAGCTGTGGCCCGACTGTGCCGCGGATCACAGTTTATAGCAACCCCGAGCTGAGAGCCTGCGCCTCGGCTCCGTCTCTGCAGCCGGCTTCCCTGCTCCGATACCTGGGAGCTCTGCTGCACTCAGGCACCCCCGGTCTTTCTGTGACCCCGAGGGTCCTGAGACCACACTGTCCCGCGAGGGTTCCACCCCCCATTTCGCCACCAGAGTGACGTCCCTCAGCGGAGCAGACTTCTAAAAGTTCCGATTTTGTGCTCCGTGGCTCTATCACTTGCCAGAAGCGGCCGACGGAGGCCCCTCCCCCGCCGTCTATCCTCCCAAATATCGCCTCGGATTCACTTCTCCGCACGTCCTACCTTCCAGAAAGTGGTCGCTTTTCTGTTCAGAGAGTTGTTGCTATTCTTTTCTTCGATCTCCTGTTGAGTTTGTAGGTGTTCTGAATGGTTTGATCCCTATCCAGCTGAATTCCTGAGAGGAGACGAAATCCAGGTCTCCTACTCCTCCGCCATCTTGCTCCGCCCCCCTACTTTGAGGTATTTCTAAGTTATGTGTGCGTGTATATATGTATTATCTCTTCCATAAAGTGTTTGAGTTGGCCTATAAGAATGTTTGCAGTAAATTTAGTGTTGACAGGTAAAATACAAGATGCCAAGTGGACATACTTACACTAAAAAAATATTTGTTGTTTATCTGAAATTCAAACTTAATTGGATGTTTGGTTTTTTAAAGTCTGGTAATTCTAAGTAAAGTAGAAAACATAAATAAAATAATGAAGATGAGATAGGGTGAAGTTTCTATACAGGTATGAAGTCTAACATAATTGCTAAAGTTGGGTCATGGTTTTGGCCTTGAGAATTCTGGTCGCCACACAGAAATGGAAATATAACCGTTTATGAGATGTACATTGCCCAGAAAGTGGGAGAGGTTGGCAGGGAGACAGTTCCATGGAGTCAGGAAACATTTTCTACTCTTTGGGTCTGAAAAAACACTTCTTCATGGATCTCCTTTAAAGGAAGGGACACTTCGTGATGGGGTTGATGGTGGTGATATCTACCTTTTATTGAGCATTTTATGAATTAGTGTCTTTCAAAGAGAATTTTTTAATTTAGATGAAGTTCATTTTACCTTTCTTTTTTACTTTTTGTAAATTATGCTTTTGCAGTCATATGTAAGGTCAAGACGATTTCTCCCAGTTTTCTCTTTGAAATTTTATAGCTTTAAGTCTTATGTCTATCAACCACTTTTTTTTTTTTTTTTTTTTTTAAGAATGAAATAAGTTTCAGAGATTCCTGAGGACTTGGGTTTCTTTCATTGAGTATGGATGTTCCCTGGTCATTCTGGGCCACCTTAGCACTAGAATTGACCTATGTTGTCCACCATTTTGAGTTAATTTTGATCTAGGGTAAAAGGTACAGATTGAAGTTTATGTTTTGGCATATTGTTCAAGCACCTTTATGATAAGTCTGGAAAGCCAGTAATGTTAGTTTTTCAACTTTTGTTCTTTTTCAAATTTGTTTTGGCTATCCTATGTCCTTTCCATTTCCATATAAAACTTAGAATCAGCTTGTCAGTTTCTACCAAAACAAACAAACAAAAAACAAACAAAAAAAAAACTACTGGGATTCTGAATGGGATTGCATTGAATCTGTAGACTAATTTGTAGGGAATGTCATTTTAACAAAATTGAACCATCTGACTTATGAATAAGGTAGATCCCTCCCTTTATTTTGATCCTTTTTAATTCCTCTTGGCAATATTTTGTATTTTTCAGTATACAGGTCTTTTACCCTCTGTCACATCTAAGTTTTTCAATTTTTTAGGTGATACTGTACATGGTATTGTTTAATTCTGATTTTTGACTGTTGCTTACATATAAAAATACAGTTGATTTTGTATGTTGTTCTTGAATCATGTAACTTTGTTATATTCATTTATGGGCTCTAGTAGCTTATTTGTAAATTACATTGGATTTTTTACAGAAAAGATCATATCTTCTGCAAATAAGCACTTATGTCCTCCTTTCCAATCTGGATGCCCCTTTCTAGGGCCTGACTGCTCTGGCCAAAGCCTCCCATTCGATGTTGAGTGGAAGTGGTGAAGCAGATGTCCTGTCTTTGTCTGATCTCAGGGTGAAGCATACCTTTTATCAGGTTGAAGAAGTTTCCTTCTATCTTCATTTGCTGAGTTTTTGTAGAAATAGATGTTGAATATTGATAAATACTCTTTCTATTGAGATGATCAATGGCTTTTCTTTTTAATTATTAATATGATGTTATGGATTGACTGTATCCATGTTCATGAAGGATATTGTTTTGTAGTTTACTTTTTTCTTATTATTTTTAATTAAAGTATAGTTGATACATAATATTATATTAGTTTTTGGTGTACAACATAGTGATTCAACAATTATATACATTATGAAATACCACAATAACAGTAATTAACATCTGTCACCAAAGTTATTACAGTGTTATTGACTATATTCCGTATGCTGTGTTTTTCTTTTTTCTTTTTTTTTTTTTAAAGATTTTATCTATTTATTTGAGAGAGAGAGGCAGAGACAGAGCACAACCAGGTGGAGGGGCAGAGGAGAGGGAGATGCAGGCTCCCCCCCTGAGCAGGGAGCCTGACGTGGGGCTCAATCCCAGGACTCCAGGATCATGACCTGAGCCAAAGGCAGACACCCAACCAATTGAACCACCCAGGCACCCTATGCTGCATTTTTCATCCCTGTCAGGACTTATTTTATAACTGGAAGTTTGTACCTCTTAATCCCCTTTACCTATTTCACCTATCTCCCTACCTCTCTCCCCTCTGGCAACTACCAATTTATTCTCTGGATTTATGACTGTTCCTTTTTGTTGTTTTGTTATTTGTTCATTTGTTTTGTTTTTTGGAAATCATATGGTATTTGTCTTTGTCTGTCTGACTTATTTCACTTAGCATAATACCCTCTAGGTCCATCCATGTTGTCCCAAACAGCAAAACTTAATCGATTTTTATGGCTGAGTAATATTCCATTGTGTATACATACCACATCTTCTTTCTCCATTCATCCATTGATGGACACTTAGGTTGCTTCCATATATTGGCTGTTGTAAATAATGCTGCAGTGACCATGGAGGGTGCATATATCCTTTCAAATTAGTGTTTTCGTTTTTTTCCAGGAGTGAAATTACTGGATTGTACGGTATTTCTACTTTTAATTTTTTGAGGAATCTCAATAGTGTTTTCCATAGTGGCTGTACTAATTTATATTCCCACCAACAGTGCACAAGAGTTCACTTTTCTCCATATCCTCAAGCAAAACTTATTTCTTACCTGTTTGATACTAGGCATTCTGACTAGTGTGAAGTGATATCTCATTGTGGTCTTGATTTGCATTTCTGTGATGTTTAGTGATGTTGAGCATCTTTTCATGTGTCTGTTGGCCATCTATAGGTCTTCTTTGGAAAAATGTCTATTCAGGTCCCCTGCCCATTTTTAAATTGAATTGTTTTTTTTAGGGTTGAGTTGTATAAGTTCTTCATATATTTTAGATATTAACCCTTTACCAAATACATCATTTGCACATACCTTCTCCCATTCAGTAGGTTGCCTTTTTGTTTTGTTGATGGTTTCCTTTGCTGTGCAGAGCTTTTTAGTTTGATGTAGTCCTAATAGTTTGGTTTTGTTTTTGTTTCCCTTGCCTGGGGAGACACATTCAGAAGGTACTGCTAAGGCCAATGTCCAAGAGTTTTCTTTTAGTTAGGAGTTTTATGGTTTCAGGTCCACAGTTAAGTCTTTAATCCATTTTAAGTTTATTTCTGTGCATGGTGTAAGAAAGTGGTCCACTTTCATTCTTTTGCATATAACTGTCCAGTTTTCCCATACCGTTTATTAGACTCTTTTTCCCATTGTGTACTCCTGCCTCCTTTGTCATGGATTAATTGACCATATAAGCATGGGTTTATTTCTGGGCTCTCTGTCCTGTTCCATTGATTTATGTGTCTGTTTCTGTACTAGTACCATACTGTTTTGATTACTGTAGTTTTGAAATCAGGGAGCATGATGTCTCCAGCTTTGTTCTTTCTCAAGACTCCTTTGGCTATTAGGGGTCTTTTATGATTCCATACAAAATTTAGAGTCATTCTAGTTCTGTGAAAAATACTATTGGTATTTTGATAGAGATTGCATTGAACCTGTAGATTGTTTTGTATGGTACGGAGATTTAAACAATATTAATTCTTCTAATCCATGAGCATGAAATATCTTTCCATTTTGTGTCATATTCAATTTCTTTCATCAGTGTCTTATAATTTTTAGTGTACAGGTCTTTCACCTTCTTGGTTTTTCTGTGTTTTTAATTATAGCCATCCTAGTGTGTTTGAAATGGTATCTCATGGTGGTTTTAATTTGTATTTCCCTGATGACTAATAGTGTGGAGCATCTTTTCTTGTGCTTATTGATTTCTATACATTGTTTGGAGATATGTCTCTTTTCTTTGCCCTTTTAGAAATTAGATTGTGTCTTTTTTATTATTGAATTGTCAGTTTTTATATATTGTGTATATACATACAGTTTTATTGAGATATAATTGACATACCCAAATCTTTTTTCTTTAAGTAAACTCCACACCCAATGTGGGACTTGAACTCAGGACTCCAAGATCAAGAGTCACATGTTCTACCAACTGAGCCAGGCAGGCATCCCTACAATCCTTTTAATATGTTGCTGGATATGGTCTACTAACATTTTGTTGAAGATTTTTTCACTCATATTCTTAAGGGCTATTGGTTTGTAGTTTTCTTTCTTGGAATGTCTTTGTCTGGTTTTGATATCAGGGTAATACTGGCCACATAGAATGAGTATGGAAGTGTTGCTTTTTCTTTAGCTTTCTGGAAGAGTTTGTATAGAATTGGTATTACTTCATCCTTGAATGTTTAGTAGGATTGGCCAGTAAAGCCATTTGGGCCTGGAGTTTTCTTTATAGGAAAGTCCTTAATCATACATTTATTTTATCTAATGGATAAATTGCTATCCAGGTGATCTTTCTTTTTGAGTGGGCCCATTTCCCTGCTGTGTTCTCTGATACTTTGTCCTTTGAGCTCTAGCTGCTTTGGATTTCTGAGACTTTTAACTCATAATGTCTCTTTAACTTAAGGAATCTGCTACAAGAGTAGAACTCACCTCACTTGCTTTCCATCCATTGGGCCTCATTGTCCTGCTTTGCCTAATGCCCAGTGTCTTCAAAACCATTTTTCTGTGTATTTGTCTGCTGATTTATTATTGTGGGCAGTTGGGTATATCCTTTCCCTGTTATTCCAGAGAAGATGGTGGGGGGGGGCAGATTTTACCTTCATAGTCTTTTTTTGGGGTGAGGGGCACTAAAAAACCCCTACAAACACTATGAGATTTACAATTATCCAAGAAATAAGCCACCTTGAAAATGTTACTTCTTATAACAGCCTCCAGTTATTTGAACAATGAAGCAAAATTAACTCAAAAATGAAGAAATGTTAAAGTAGATTGAAATAAAGCCTGAAGACCTGTGCCTACCTCACCAAGTACCCACAATCTATAAAAATAGAGAAAGGATTAAATATATCTTAAAATTTTGGGAGAACAGAAAGAGAATCTGTTAATGGAAAAGAAATTTTGTGCAATTACTAGATGATAGAAAGCAGATGGGACTGAATCAAAATAGTTAAGAGACCTATTACCCAGAACATATATAGGAGAAAACTAACCAGAAGGTAGGAACAGATGCAGAAGATCTATAAACTCAGAGTGAGGTGAAAAACTGATAAAGGCCCTATGGCATTTCCCAGGCTAATTGAAGATTAACATTTAGAAGAGGCAGACCAATCAGACCCCTCCCCTTATCCATTTTGCTCCACTTTTTTCCAGCATAAAGTCAAGAACTGTACTGTAAAGAGGATGACCTGTCTGTCTGATGTGATTTCTACTATGGGGTCAGGACCTAGGAATAAGCATTGTGGAATTTGAGAAACTGAAGAACACAGACTGGGGAAGCCAGCTGAAGAAACAGATATATACAAATGCAGAAGAAATCCATACCAGCTGCCTATAATAATCTGCCCAATCTTTCATTCATAAAATAAAAAAACCAAAGGTGGCTAGACTTTTGGGAGAGCATAACTGCAAGAAGCAAAAAACAAGACAAAACAAAAATAAACAGCTGAGCACAGAAGGAACAAAGTTGATAAGAAGTGTTATGGGTTGAATTGTGTCCCCCACAATTGAAGTCCTAACTCCTGGTATGCCAGAATTTTACCTTATTTGGAAATAGTGTTGTTCCAGATGTAATTAGTTAAGATGAGGTCATTGTCAAGTACAGTGGTCCTCTAATCCGATATGACTGGTGTCCTTAGAAGAAGACAACCATGTGAAGACAGACACACAGGAAGAATGTCATACGATGACAGAGGCAGAGATTGGAATTATGTAGCTACCAGTGAAGGAATGCCAATGATTGCCAGAAGGTAGCAAGAAGCAAGGGTGGAATCTGCTATGGGTTTCAGAGGAAGTGTGGCCTTTCCCTTTGGTTTCAGACTTCTAACTTCCAGAACTGTCAGACAACAAATTTCTATTTTTTGTGCCACCTGTTTGTGGTACTTTGTTATGGTCTCCTAGGAAACTACTACTGGGAATTAAAGTTCTCTTCTACTTCCATAAAATGAATGTTCAAGTAGCCCACAGAAAGTTTTAAAAAAATGGGAGGGAAATCAGAGTAACAAGAAACAGAGGAAAAATACAGAAGATGAATAATAAAATTGCATATTGCACTTAAACCTTAGCATCTTAATATTTACCTTAAATGTAAATGATTTAAATGCACCAATTAAAGACAAAGATAGCTAGAATGGATAACAAACATGATTCAACAATATGTTGTCTATAAAAACCTCATTTAATAGGTTGAAAGTAAAGGTTGAAAAGTATGTACTATGCAAATATTAATTTTAGAAAAACAGGACTGACTTTCTTAATATCAGATAAAGTAGACTTCTGAGCAGGAAAAATTACTAGAGATGGGGATATTGCATAATGATAAGGGCAGTCCCACTGAGGTGACAACCATTTCAAATGTATGTATACCAAACAACAAGATTGCAAAGTACATGAAGCAAAAAAATGGTAGTGCTAAAAGGATAAATAGATTCACAACTATAGTGGATTTCAAAACTCCACTCTCCAGCAATTAATAGAGGAACTAGACAGAAAATCATCAAGAATATAGAAAAATTGAACAAAACAATCAACAGGATATAATTGACATTTATAGAATACCAAATATAGAATATCCAAACAACTACAGAGTACATATTTTTTTCAAGTACCCATGGAACATTCACACATCCTGGGCCATAAAATAAACCTTAACAAATGTAAAATAAAGTAATACAGAATGGATTTTCTGAGCATAATGAAATCAAACTAGAAGTCAGTAATTAAGAGACCACAGGAAAATTTCCAACATTTAAAAACAAAACACCCTTTAAATAATTCATGGGTCGGGCGCCTGGGTGGCTCAGTTGGTTAAGCGACTGCCTTCGGCTCAGGTCATGATCCTGGAGTCCCTGGATCGAGTCCCGCATCGGGCTCCCTGCTCGGCGGGGAGTCTGCTTCTCCCTCTGACCCTCCCCCTTCTCATGTACTCACTCTCTCTCATTCTCAAATAAATAAATAAAATCTTTAAAATAAATAAATAAATAAATAAATAAATAAATAATTCATGGGTCAAAAAGGATTTCGCAAGGGAAATTTTTTAAATGCATAAAAATGAATGAAAAAGAAAACATATCAAATACGTAGAATGCAGAGGCACCTGGGCAGCTCACTTGGTTAAGCATCCAACTCTTGATTTCTGTTCAGGTCATGATGTCAGGGTCCTGGGACTGAGCCCCATGTCAGGCTCCATGCTCAGAGGGGGAGTCTGCTTGAGGGTTCTCTCCCTCTCCCTCTGCCCCTCCCCATCTGCTCTCTCTCTCTAAAATAGATAAATCTTTAAAAAAAATATGTAGAATGCAGCTAAAGCACTACTGAGGAAAATTCATAGTAACAAAAGCTTTCATTAGAAAAGAAGAAAGATCTTAAATCAATAATCTAAGTTTCCACCTCCAGAAACTAGAAAAAGAACAGCATAATGAACCCAAAGCAAGCAAAAGGGAGGACATAATAAGGATAAAACCAGAAATTAGTGAAATTGAAAAAAGAAAAACAATACAGAAAAATCAATGAAGCAAAAACCTGACACTCAACAAAATTGAAAAATCTCTAGCAAACTAACAAAGATTAAAAAAAGACAAAATTACCAATATAAGGAGTGAAACAGGAAATATCAGTATAGATCCACAGTCATTAAAAGGATAATAGTGGAATATTATGAATAATTTTATGCTCATAAATTCTGTAAGTAGAAGAAATGGACAAATTCTTTAAAAAGTACCAAACCCCAGCTAAGATAAACACCTTAATAGTCCTATACTCATTAAAATCATTAAAGAAATTGAATTTCTAATTTAAAAGTTCTGGAAAAGCCATCTCCTAGCCTAGATGATTTCAACCAAACATTTAAAGAGTTTTTAATACCAATTTTAAGGGGAGTTTTATGAAGATACTATTACCCTGATGCTAAACTAAAAAAAAACTACAAAAACAAAACATAACCTAAGCCTACAAGATCTCTTATAAACTTAGATACAAACATTTTCAATAAAATATTAGCAAATTGGAAACACCAGTGTATAAAAAGAATTAATACTATGACCAAGCAGGATTTATTGCATTTGCAAAGCTTGTTCACTGTCCAAAAATGCATCAATGTATTCTAACATATAAACAAGTGAAAGAAGAAATATCACATGATCATATCAATTATTAGAGAAAAAGGTATTTGACAAAGCCAGCACTCATGGTAAAAGTTCTCAACAAACTAGAATTAGAGGGGGAACTTCCTCAACTTGATAAAGGGCATCTATGCAAAACCTACAGCTAACATCATACTTAATGCTAAAAGACTGAATCCTTTTTCCCTATGATTGAGAACAAAGCAAGGGCGTCTGTCTGCTTCCCCCCGTTTTTATTCACTGTAGTACTGGAAGTTCTAGTCAGTACAGTAAGGCAAGAAAAGAAATAAAAGACATACTGTATGAAAGAAAGAGCAAAAGCCATCCCTGTTTGCATGTGACACAATTGTCTATGTAAAAAATTCAAAGGGATCTACAAAAACACTCTTAGCATTAATACATGAGTTCAGCAAGGTTGCAGGATCCAAGATCACCAAACAAAAATCAGTTGTATTGCTATTCTGACAGCGAACATGTGGAAACAAATATTAAAATCACCATTTATAATTTGCAAAGAAAATTAAGTACTAAGATATAAATATAACAAAATGTATACAGGATCTATTATATCCTTGACATTGCAAAATTGTAATGAAAGAAATCAAAGAAGAGATACCTAAATGGAGAGACATTGCATGTTCCTGCATTAGAAGACTCAACAGACTAAAAATGTCAGTTCTTGCCAGTTTCATGGACAATTTTAAGTCAATTCCTATTAAAATTCCAGTAAAGTATTTAATAAATAGACAAGCTTATTCTAAAATTTATGTAGAAAAATAATGGGCCTTAGCATAGCTAAAATAATTTGAAAAAGAAGAATGAAGTTGGAGGAAACACTCTACCTCGTGTTAACACTTATTATATAGCTACAGTAACAAGATGGTGTATTATTATTGGTGGAGAGATAGACACTGAGATCAATGGAACAGAATAGAGAACTCAGAAACAGGCTCACACAAACATGCCCAACTGATTTTTTAATGAAGATGTGAAAATAATTCAGTGGAGAAACCAATTTTTAAGAATGATGCTAGAGCAATTGTACATTTGGTGGCAAAAATAAATAAATAGAAGAACCTCTACCTAACCCTCATACTTTATTCAAAAATTTATTTAAATGTAAATTTTGAAACTTTTAGGAAAAAAATAGAAAATCTTCAGGACTGAGGGCTAGGCAAAGAGTTTTTAAACTTGATACCAAAAGCACAATCCCAGTGAAATAAAACCACAAATTGGACCTAATCAAAATTAAAATTTTCTTTCTGCAAAAGAATAAAGTGGATGAAAAGACAAGCTACGAACTGGGAGAAAATGTTTGCAAACCACATATCTGAAAAAGAAGTTGTATCTAGAATATTTAAAGAACTTTGAAATATCAAAAATAAAGCAACAAACAATCCAGTTAGCAAAGGACAAAAGACATGAACAGATGAAAAGATATTCACTGTCAGTTTCAAGTAGGGAAATGCAAATTAAAACCACAATGAGCTATCACCACCTGGCTATTAGAGTGCCTAAAATAAAAAATACTGATAACACCAAATGCTGGTAAAGATGCTGAGAAACTGGATCTCTTATACATTGCTTCTAGGAATATAAAATTGCAAAATGGTACAGCCATTCTGGAAAAGAGTTCGCTAGTTTCTTAAAAACCTAAACATGAGCCTCCCATTCAACCCAATAATGTACTCTTGGGCATTTATGTCAATGAGAAATGAAAGTTTATGTTCACATAAAAACTTACACAAATGTTCTCTTAGTAGTTTTACTTGGGATAGCTCCAAATTGGAAATAATTCAAATTTCCTTTAAGGAGCAAGTAGTTAAACTGGTACATCCATACCATGGGATACAACTCAGTAATAAAAAGAAATGAACTGTTGATATTCACAAAAACTTGGATGAATCTCAAAGAAATTATGTTGAGTGAAGAAAGCCATATGTACTATGTGCTTTCATTTATGTAACTTACTTGAAACGACAAAATGGCCAATAGGTTAGTGGTTGCCGGGGATTAGAAATGGATGAGGGAGAGAGTTGGCTTTTGCTATGAAAAGAATCTTTATGATAGAATTGTTCTTTATCTTAAGGTAGTGGGTGTCGCCAAATCTACTTATGTGATAAAATGGCATAGAACTAAATACATATGTATACACACACACAACACACATGTAAAAGCAGTAGAATCTGAATAAGGTCAGTGGATTATATCAATGTTAATTTCCTGGTTGTTCTATTGTACTTTAGTTATGGAAGATGTTTCCATTGGGGAAAATGGGTGAAATATGTATGATATCTCTCTGTACTGTTTCTTACAACTACATACGAACCTACAGATATCTCAGAATAAAAGATTAATTCACATGCAAAAAATGAAGTTGGACCCCTGCTAACACCATATTCAAAATTAACTCAAAATGGATCAAAGACCTACATGTAAAAGCTAAAACTGTAACATTCTTAGAAGAAAAAATAAATGTAAGAGCTAAAAGTTTTAAAAATTCTTAGAAGCATAAATCTCAGAACATTGGAGTAGGTGATGGTTTCTTCGGTAGGATACCAGAATCACAAACAATAAAAAAATAGATGAATTTGGATTCATCAAAATAAAATATTTTGTGCTTCAAAGGATACTATCAAGAAAGTGAAAAGACAACCCACAGAATAGGAAAACATTTTTGAAAATCTGCTAAGGGACTTGTTTTTAAAATATATAAAGAATACTAAGTCTTGATCATAAAGTGGCAGATGACCCATTTTATAAAAGGGCAAAGGATCTGAATGGACATTTCTCCAAAGAAGATGTACAAATCGCCAATAAGCAGATGAAAAGCTGCTCCCCATTATTAGTCATTATGGAAGTACAAATGAAAACCAGTGAGTTACCACTCTGCACCTACTAGGATGGCTGTAATTAAACATACAGATAACAGCAAGTGTTGGTGAGAATGTGGAGAAACTGGAACCCTCCTACATTGCTGGTGCTAATGGCAGCTTTGAAAAACAGTCTGGCAGTTCCTCAAAAGGTTAGACATAGAATTATCATATGACCCAGCAATCACTTCTAGGTATACACCCAAAAGAAATGAAAACCTACGTCTGCACCAAAACTTATACACAAATGTTCACAACAGTATTATTCATAATAGCCAGAAAGTGAAAACAACCCAAATGTTCATCAGCTGATGAATGGATAAACAAAATGTGGTCTATTCATACAACAGGATGTTTATATGCTAAACAATAAAAAGAAATGAAATACTGTTACATGCTATAGCAGGGATGAATCCTGAAAACATTATACTAAGTAAAAGAAGCCAATCACAAAGGATCCTATTTTTGTATGATTTCATGTTTCAGATAATGAAAAAACATTCTAAAATTGATTGTGGTGATGGTTGCACAACTCTGCATATACTAAAAATCCCTGCATTCTACATGTTAAATGAGTAAATGGCACAGGAATTGCATCTCAAGCTCTTACCAATAACCTTTTCATTTTTAAAGTTTTATTTTAAGATGCTTTGTAGTATGATTATTATTATTTCATACTATACCTTTTAATACAGAACAGAAACAATGCTCTCTGTCCCGCCGGTTTAGTCAATAATTTGGACACGGACAAGTTCAGAATGTTCCTTTGTATCTCCTAGGAAGTAGATTTTTCCTAAACAAGTCAATAGTGAGCAAGAACGGATGGGTCATGCTCCTGAAAATTCAGGCTATTTCCATTCCTACAGATGGACACACACGCCTGTGTGTATGTATTCACATATTAGGAATGCATATAAAATATATGCTGGTCCTCTGCTTGTTACAGGCTGTTCTTTACTGTGGATTAAAGAAAGGACTGAGGGACTTTCTTCTGATTTCATGCTATTAGCCATGATTCATTGTATGCATTTTGAAAGAGATTAAAAAAAATCCCGAGTTAGTCAATCTTTGTACTCACTTAGACTGACATTCTTCCCTTTGAGCCAAATTTTCCTGTGTTTCTTGAGGAATACCAACACTGTCCTCAATTAACTTAAATAGTCCTATTTGTTAATTTGCAGCTTCCAAATGAGGATCCTGAAATTTTTGAAGTGTCATCCAAATGTCTGTCCATACTGGTTCAGCTGTACGGAGGGGAAAACCCAGACAGCCTGTCTCCTGAAAATGCAGAGAACTTTGCTGATTTACTGACTTCTAAGGAGGACCCAAAAGAGCAGAAGCTTCTGTTGAAGATTCTCAGAAGAATGGTGAGTCCCTACAGAAACTGGGGCCAGGGTGGGTGGCTTCAGTGGCAGCTGATGGAAGAGAGTAGTGATTTTCTTCCACCTGATTTCAGTAAAAGAATTCCCAGGTACCTTTCTTGGCGGTCACCTCTTGATAACATTTTTCGCGTTCTGCTTGTCTATCTCCATATACATGTATTTTTTTTTATTCTGAACTGTTGAAGAATAAGTTAGAGACATCGTGCCCTCTCACCCCTTAAGGCATTAAATGTACATTTTCTAAAAAAATGGATGTTCTTTTCACCACAGTAATCAAAATCAAGAAATGTAACATTGATACACTTCTTTTACTGATGGGCTATGCATATTTCAATTCTGTCAATTGCTCCAATAATGTCTTTTAATGTCTTTTATAGCCTTTTTTTTTTTTTTTTTCCTGGTACAGGATCCGGTCCAGGATCACATATGTTGGTATACACTTGTCTTTAATCTGGACTAGTCCTATCACCTTTCTTCATCTTGCATGGCATTTTTGAAGAATATAGGCTGGGTGTTCTGTAGGCTCTCATTCAGTTTGGGTCTGTGTAATGTTTTCTGATGATTAGATTCAGGAAAACCCCAGAAGGGAAATTGTGTCTTTCTCACTCCTTCACACCCAGAGGCTCATGACGTCTGTTTGCCCCTTCACTGCTGATGTTAATTTTGATCCCTGGGAATAGTCGATGGCAGCCATTATTTTTAATGTTGCAATGGTTGTAAGATGGAGATCTTCTGACTTCCAACATTTCTAACTCCCAATATTCTACTTTAAGGAAGAAATTTCCTTTTGCCTCATTGGTTTTGTTTTATATTTTACAAATGTCTATAGCTGATGTTTATTTGAAAGTACTTTTGAAAACTGACTCATTTTCTTTTTACAGTAGCTATTATTCTGCTGGTTTGGAAAGCCATTATATATTGTAGCTATTGTTGAAATTAATGAAGGGGTGGAGGTCCCATTCGTCTATGCCATGTTCTGGCTTGTCAGTCTGTGTTTACCTCTAGATATAGATATCTTGAGGAGTCCGTTGGCAGTGGAGGCTACGGATGCTCCAGAGACTTATATTCAAGACAACTTTTGTGCCAGTTTGATAGACAACTGTAGTGTGTGACCCAGCTAAATCTATAGGGCAGGTTATGGGTGACAGATTGGAAGGGAGATAGAGATTTACCCTGAAATGATTTCTTTACAGTTTCTGACATGCCACCTATAGGGCCGGTTAGATTCTGTTTGGGCAAGAAAGTTAAATCCAGGTGATTTTGACCTGTATATGTGAAAACAGAAGTCATTTCTGATGCTGCTCATCCTTTTTCATTTTTTTAATTGAGGTAATATATATTATTGTATATATAACATATATATGTTTATATATAAAACATAATATATATTATGTATATTATATATAAATATTATTTATATATATAACATAAAATTTACCATCTTAACCAGTTTTAATTATACAGTTCAGTGGTATTGTGTGCATTCTAATTTCTGTCTCTATAAATTTGTCTACTCTCAGTCCCTCGTATAAGTGGAAGCATACAATATTTGCCCTTTTATGTCTGGCTTATTTCACTTCATGTAATATCTTTGGGGTTCAGCCTTGGTGTAACCTGTGCCAGAATTTCCTTCCTATTTAAGGTTGAAGAATGTTCCATTGTGTGTATAGACCACATTTTGTTTATCTTTCCATCTGTTGATGGACATTTGGGTGGTTTCTACCTTTTCTGCTCCACTTATTTTTTTTTTTGTCTTTTTATTATTATCACAATAGACTCATGGCATTTTCTTTTATTCAGTGTGTTGTAATCCACTGCTTTCTATTATGTGGCCAGTGAGAACCTCTTCTGAGGGGCTGTGTCTTTTGACATGCCCCCATCATTTTTTTTGAGCACTTCCATCTTTTTTTTTTTGTAATCATGTGTGTATTCTCTTGTTGTAATTGAAGTGTTGACAGACAATATTATTATTAGTTTCAGGTGTACAACATAGCGATTCAACAATTCCTTCTATACATTACAGTGTTCACCACAGTAAATGTGGTTCTCTGTCACCATACAAAGTTTTTTAAAATTATTGCCTATATTCCCTGTGTTGTACTTTTCATCCCTGTGATGCATTTATTTTATAAATGGAAGTTGGTACCTCTTGCACCCCTTCAGCTATTTCACCCCCCCCCCCAGCCCCTCTTCCCCCTGGCCACTACCAGTTTGTTCTCTGTATTTGAGTTTGTTTCTGTTTTTGTTTATTGTGTGTTGTAGAGTCCACATATAAGTAAAATCATGTGGTAGTTTTCTTTCTCTGTCTGACTTAGTTTGCTTAACATAATACTCTCTAGGTCCATCCATGCTGTTGCAAATGGCAAGATTTCATTCTTTCTATGGCAGAGTATATATATTTGTATAAATATGTATATATTGCATATATATATTTCATTGTATATTCATAGTGTGTATACATATATATACAAACACACATGCACAGACACAGACACACACAGACACACACATCTTTATCCATTCATCTATCAATGGATGCTTAGGTTGCTTCTGTATCTTGGCTATTATAAATAATGCTGCAATTGGTATTAAATATTTGGTAAAATTCTCCAGTGAAATCATTTAGGCCAGAAGATTGCTTTTTGGGAATTTTTAAATTATAAATTCAATTTCTGTAATGATTATAGGACTATTAAGGTGTTCACCTTAGCTGAGTTTTGTTACTTTTTAAAGATTTTGTCCATTTCTTCTAGTTTCAGAATTTATGAGCATAAAATCATTCAGAATGTTCTGCTATTATCTTTTTCAAATTAGTGTTTTCCTTTTCTTTGGTTAAATACCCAGTAGTGGAATTACTGGATCATATGGTATTTCTCATTTTTTTAGGGACTGTTTTCCACAGTGGCTACACCAGTTGACATCCATACCAACAGTGCACAAGGGGTTGGGGTTCCCTTTTCTCTACCTCATCACCAAAACTTGTTATTTTTGTCTTTTTGATTCTAGCTATTGTGACAGGTGTGAGGTGGTGTCTCATTGTGGTTTGGACTTGCATTTCCCTGTTGATGAGTGATGTTGAGCATCTTTACATGTATCTGTTGGCCATCTGTGTGTCTTCTTTGGAAAAATATCTCTTGAGGTCCTTTGCTCATTTTTTCATCAAATTGGTTTTTTGGTGTTGAGTTGTGTGACTTCTTTATATATATTGGATATTACCCTCTTATCGAATGTTATCACTTGCAAATATCTTCTCTCATTTAATAGATTGCCTTTTTGTTTTGTTGATGGTTTCCTTTGCTGTGCAAAAGCTTTTTAGTTTGGTGCTGTCCTGATAGTTTATCTTTGCTTTTGTTTCCCTTGCCTCAGGAGACATCTAGAAAAATGTTGCTATAGCTGATGTCAGAGACATTATTGCATGTGTTTTCTTCTAGGATTTTTATGGTTTTAGGTCTCACATGTAGGTCCTGAATCCGTTTATTTTGGGTATGGTGTAAGAAAGTGGCCCAATTTCATTCTTATGCATGTAGCTGTCCAGTTTTCCCAGCACCATTTATTGAAGAGACTGTCTTTCCTTCATTGCATATTCTTGCCTCCTTTGTTGTAGATTAACTGACCATGTAAGTGTGGGTTTATTTCTGGGCTCTCTATTGAGCACTTTCCATCATAACATGATATTCCAGGTTCATCTTCTACCTTTTTTCTGCAGCAGCCCTGGAGTTAGCCATTCCTCCAAGGAACCATGGAACTTTTTCCTGGAGTTTTCTTGCTTTTCATTTAGAAAACAAGATACAAAAATGTTCAAGGGTGAAATTATGAGGACTGTTTGCTTAACAGGAAGAACAGCCTGGACAGTCCCAAGAGTCCTATCCCAAGTTGTACCGTCGCATACAGGAAAGCTCTGCAAGTCACTGTCACCCTGATGTCTCTGACTTAGCTACCCAGGAATGCCCACCGTGTTTGCAGGCCAGCCATCTGTGAGGCGTGTTTTAAAATCTCCCAAAGCTTTCTAAATTACCCTGGGTCAGTCAGTGGTGGGTTCAAGTTGTGTAAAACACAGTCAGGGATTCTGAGGCCCATTCAGCTCAGCTGAGCCCTGGAACTTGCCTATCCTGAAACTCAGTTCTTTTTTTTAAATTTAATTTTAATATGTTATGTTAGTCACCATACAATACATCATTAGTTTTTGATGTAGTGATCCACGCTTCATTGTTTTCGTATAACACCCAGTGCTCCATGCAGTACGTGCCCTCCTTAATACCCATCACCGAGCTAACCCATTCCCCCACCCCCATCCCCTCTAACACCCTCAGTTTGTTTCTCAGAGTCCATAGTCTCTCATGGTTAGTCTCCCCCTCCAATTTCCCCCCCTTCATTTTTCCCTTCCTTCTCCTAATGTCCTCCATGCTATTCCATGTTCCACAAATAAATGAAACCATATGATAATTGACTTTCTCTGCTTGACTTATTTCACTTAGCATAATCTCCTCCAGTCCCATCCATGTAAAAGTTGGGTATTCATCCTTTCTGATGGCTGAGTAATATTCCATTGTATATATGGACCATATCTTCTTTATCCATTCATCTGTTGAAGGGCATCTCAGCTCTTTCCACAGTTTGGCTATTGCGGACATTGCTGCTATGAACATTGGGGTGCATATGGCCCTTCTTTTCACTAAATCTGTGTCTTTGGGGTAAATACCCAGTAGTGCAATTGCTGGGTCATAGGGTAGCTCTATTTTTAATTTTTTGAGGCACCTCCACACTGTTTTCCAAAGTGGCTGTACCAACTTGCATTCCCACCAACAGTGTGAGAGGGTTCCCCTTTCTCCACAACTGCTCCAACATTTGTTGTTTCTTGCCTTGTCAATTTTTGCCATTCTAACTGGTGTAAGGTGGTATCTCAATGTGGTTTTGATTTGAATTTCCCTGATGGCTAATGATGATGAACATTTTTTCATGTGTCTGTTAGCCATTTGTATGTCTTCTTTGGAGAAGTGTCTGTTCATGTCTTCTGCCCATTTTTTGACTTGATTATTTGTTTTTTGGGTGTTGAGTTTGAGAAGTTCTTTATAGATCTTGGATACCAGCCCTTTATCTGTAGTGTCATTTGCAAATATCTTCTCCCATTCCGTGGGTTGCCTCTTTGTTTTGTTGACTGTTTCCTTTGCTGTGCAGAAGCTTTTTATCTTGATGAAGTCCCAAAAGTTCATTTTTGCTTTTGTTTCACTAGCTGTTGGAGATGAATCTTGAAAGAAGCTGCTGTGGCCGATGTCAAAGAGGTTACTGCCTATGTTCTCCTCTAGGATTTTGATGGATTCCTGTCTCACATTGAGGTCTTTTATCCATTTTGAGTTTATCTTTGTGTATGGTGTTAGAGAATGGTCGAGTTTCATTCTTCTATATATAGCTGTCCAATTTTCCCAGCACCATTTATTGAAGAGACTTTTTCCCATTGCATATTTTTTCCTGCTTTGTCGAAGATTATTTGACCATAGAATTGAGGGCCCATATCTGGGCTCTCTATTCTGTTCCATTGGTCTGTATGTCTGTTTTTGTGCCAGTACCATGCTGTCTTGGTGATCACTGCTTTGTAATATAGCTTGAAATCGGACAACGTGATGCTCCCAGCTTTGTTTTTCTTTTTCAACATTTCCTTGGCAATTCAGGGTCTTTTTTGATTCCATACAGATTTTAGGATTGTTTGTTCCAGCACTTTGAAAAATGTCATTGGAATTTTGATCGGGATGGCATTGAAGGTATAGATCGCTCTGGGTAGCATAGACTTTTAACAATGTTTATTCTTCCAATCCATGAGCATGGGGTGTTTTTCCATCTTTTTTGGGTCTTCTTCAGTTTCTTTCATGAGTGTTCTGTAGTTCCTAGAGTACAGATCCTTTACCTCTTTGGTTAGGTTTATTCTGAGTTATCTTATGGGTTTTGGTGCTATTGTAAATGGAATAGTTTCTCTAATTTTCACTTTCTACAGTTGCATTGTTAGTGTATAAGAAAGCAACTGATTTCTGTGCATTGATTTTGTATCCTGCCACATTACTGAATTGCTGTATGAGTTCTAGTAATTTGGGGGTGGAGTCTGAAACTCAGTTCTATTCACACTTAGCACTGAGTTCAGTACATTCAGAGAGAAATGGCAGCAGATTAGTCGGAATTGTATAATGCCAGCACCCACTCCAAGACTGATTTCGTCCTTCCTCCTGTCTGTCCCACTGCTCCCTGTCCTTACCTCTGTGGCAACCATTTTTCAAACCGTTGGCTTACTTTCTGTTCTCATCTGCATATTACCAGGGTAGTGATGTGGTCTTGTTCACCTGCTTCCCTATCTTCATCACGTTACAGTGTCTGATCCATAAAAGGTAGTCAGCAAATGTTTATAACTGTGCTAGTCCCTGCATTGAGGACTTCTGGTGCAATGTCTCATTTAACAGCAACCCTAGAGGTCAGCCCATGGATCATTCCCGTTTTACAAGGTTCAAAACTAAGACTCAGAGAACTTAATTAATGTTCCCAAGGCCACCAAGTAGGAGACAGAGGATCTGATACCAAGTTGGATTGCCCCTCGCCCATGCTCTTTCCAAGCAGCTGGCCGCCTAGCCACTGCTGCCCATTACTGACATGGACTCTGTGGGCACTCATCAAGCTGACTTTGACCAAATTTTGATCTGGAAAGTACTTGAGAGATTTATTCTTTCATTCATGGAAAAACAAGTCATAGAATTCTTCCTATGTGCAAGTGTGGCACCGAGGATACTAGGACAGTAACACATTATCTTCCTGCTCCCTATTCTCGTGAGAGAAAAACACCCAGCTTCATTACAAAGCAGAATGCAATCCGTGCTACAGTGGAGGGGCCAGCGAAGTTCCACAGGAACAAACCCTTTAGGGATGAAATTGGCAAGGTCGTCCACGCATGGAAAGGAGGAAGTACATCCTGAGCAAAGGATCTGAGATTTATGGAGCTAGAATGGAAGACATAAGAAAAGGGCCAAGAAAGACCAGACCGTTCCAGTAGCAGTTTTAGTAGCCTTTGGAGTTGGGACACTATTTTCTGGAATTAGGAAATTCTGGCCTCTGAAACAAAAGGGCAGTGGCAGCATCTAATTGAATTCCAATTATCTGTACTGGGGAATAACTTTATCACAGTAGCTGGCATGTAAGGTCTACAATGAGCTGAGTAAGAAATGTCTATAAAATCTCTGCTTTTGTTATTGGCGGTTATTCATTTTCGCCATTCACAGTGTGTATTGTGAGCTCATTTTAGTGCTTTAGGGATGCATAGGTCCGACTGAGAGGGACGTCATAAGGCATGTAATTAGCCCACAGTTCGCTGTCCCAGTCTCCTCCATGGTATCCCTGCCAAGTTTCTGTAGAGTGGATGAGATCGGATAGGCAGATATGTAGAGGATAGGAACTCGAAAAATCCAGCAATGTAAGCAAAGCTTTCTTGTGGCCTTCAGGAGGCCAGCCTTTCAGGCTCATCTTACCTCACAGGACTAGAGGAACCAGATATGATAGAGAAGCAGAGACCCTTCTAGATTTATTACCTGCTGTCAGTAATTGGATTGAGGAGGGCTGATAGGTGCAGCCTCCTGATTGTAAGGTGTTAAGAAGGCAAGGAGTTAAGAAGACAAGCTCCTGAGGATCTTCCTCAAAGGATATTCACTGAGTGCCTACTTCCTCCAGGAGGACTTCTAAAAAGAAGGCCCTATGCTGTGGGGCTATCTCTTTTTAAGCCCTGATAGAGGAGTACCCTCCTTTTCCTAAAGCTGAGCGAGCTTGCTGGTTTCATCCAGAGAGGGACCTCAAAATACATGTGGCCCCATAATTTACAAGGCCAGGTAATAAGCATATCAGCGACAGGTAAACCACCATCATCAGAGAGCTGTCTTGGGGCATAAGGTGGCAGATCGCCTCTAGTGAGTCACACGAAAGGCCTGGATTCTTGAAATACCTGTTTATAGTCCCAAGCTTGTGACAGTGACTTTATAAAATCACAATTTTCAATAACTGATTCAAGATATAGAATGTTTAATTTGTGCTAATGGAGGTGGGATATGTTCTGCCCCTAGGGTGCTCTTCCTTATTTAGTCTGTATTTAGAACATGCAGAAAATGTTGAACAGACCTAAGAATGTAATTATCTATTGTAATTTATCAGAAAGTTGGGAGGTTTTATAATTATACTTTGTGCTCTGGCTTTAAAAATGTGATGGAATCTTTCAAGGCGCTCCCATGTTTACCTATCCCTTAAACTTGATATCAGTAGGAGTTTTCCCAGGGTAATGATTATAGATTAGCTACTCGTCACTTAATTAAAGCTAGCTTATTCCAACACTCAAACTACACATAAACCGCCACAGACTTATTCTGTTAAAACTGGCTTAAACTTAAACTATTGACTACTTTATGAAAGCAGAGAAGTGATCTGTGGGAGGGTGATGGTGAGATGCTCGATGTGTCTAATGCCTGTCAGCTGCCCACCTATCTACCTGGCGCAGCAGAGGTGGTAGGAGTGTAATTCAGGATCGCCCTCTAAAGAGGGTTAGTATTAAAGATTATTACATATATCTATCTCTTGGAGCCCCTTTACCCTACGGCTTTCAAAAAAATCTCCCTGTGCTCACCATCATTTTCCTTCCAAATTCTCATGTACGTGCCCTGGTCCTTTCATTCCAGCGTGGGAAGAGAGCTGCTCTGTTGCTAAAAATCAGTGTGACAGCACTTCTTCATGTACAGGGTCTTTAAAGCTTTGAGGAGACCACATGAAGAAACTGGAAATTCTGCAGCCATTCTTTTTCTATTTTAGGACCGGGATGAGCTGTAGATTTAGGATCAGAAAGGACCTCATTTCTATTAGAAAAGTAAAGAACTGTTTCTTGAGGTGTAACAGAAAGGCCAAATGATTCCTCTCTCTCTCCTAGCTTATTTTTCTCGCAATAACATCTTCTGTTCTTGCTTTATTAAAGGAAAAAAAAAAAGAGGAAGATTGGTGTGAAGCCAGTGAAATTTTTGAGAGAAATTCCATGCACCCAAATGAGTAAAAAGTAAATGTAATCAATTTTCGTGGAAATCTGATCACTTAGAAGGTTTTTCTGAAACTCTCAGAGATGCTCTTCTAGGTTTGCAAGGGGGATCTTTCCCTGAATCCGTTCACATCCATTTGTAGTTACATTAGACAAGCATTCTCCACCAGTGATTGCCAGAGAGTCGCAAGGTAATTGGGAACTCTCTGGATGACTGAGTTGTCTCTTTCCAACAAAGAAAAGCAATATCTTGCCTAGAATTTTTACTTAATTCCTTGAGCAAACATTCCTGAGCTTTTGAGCAAGACAGGCTCTGGAAGCAAATGGCCAGTGGAATAGAGTCCTTGATAGCCAGTCCCTCTCAGGACGGAGACTTCTGTCTTGCTGTGCAACAACCATCCAAGAGCCTGAGGGAGCATGTGGCTCTTTGCCATAGGTTTCTTCAGGATGTGCACGTAACAGAGAATCTTCCTTAAAATCCACTTTGAGCATGTCTCATCTTACCCCACATTTCCTTCATCTTCCCCTACGTGCACCCGCTCCCTCCTTCCCTTCCCACGTGAAGGCTCCTTGGCACGAGGCTGCTCACCTTCCTGGCCTCTTTCACAATCTGTTTGTGTCCCCTGGACAGCATAATTGTCCTTCTGTTTTGACTTTTCCTCAAAAGGTTCATCTCCCCTGCCCACTTCCTCAAATTCTTCTGGGAAAAACATTGTTCCCTACTTTCTCTAAAGAGATTGCCATTGATGGTACTTTTACCCCCCTTTTTATCACAAAAGTCTCAAAACCACAGAAAAGTTGAAAGAACAGTGTAATGAACACCAGTGTAATCAAGAAGTGTTATCAGAATTGTTACTATTTTACCATACTCTCTATTTCTCTGTATCTGTGTTTTCTGAATTATGTGACTGTAAAAGCATCCTGACACTTGGCCCCCAACAACATCAACATTGTCACACCCAAGAAAATAACAGTTTCATAATATTGATAATCTCCAGTTCGTATTTTCCTAGTTGTAAAAAAATGGCTTTTATAGCCTTTTTTTTTTTTTTTTTTTAGAACCATATAATTGTCGAGGCGCCTGGGTGGCTCAGTCAGTTGAGCGTCAGACTCTTGATTTTGGCTCAGGTCCTGATCTCTCAGTGTCTTGAGATTGCATCGGGCTCCAAGCTCATCAAGGAGTCTGCTTAAGGATTCTCTCTCCCTCTCCCTCTACCCTTCCCCCAACTCTCTCTCAAATAAATAAATAAATCTTTTTTTTTTTAAAAGATTTTATTAAGTCATTTGACAAAGGGAGAGACAGCGAGAGAGGGAACACAAGCAGGGGGAGTGGGAGAGGGAGAAGCAGGCTTCCCGCGGAGCAGGGAGCCCAATGTGAGGCTCGATACCAGGACCCCGGGACCATGACCTGAGCCGAAGGCAGACGCTTAACGACTGAGCCACCCAGGCGCCCAATAAATAAATCTTTTTTAAAAAAAGAACCATATTGTAGTCAAGGCTCAGACACTGAATTTAATTTTTTTTTTTTTTTTTTAGTCTCTTTCTCTCTCACATGTGCACACACTCTCTAAGTAATCTCTCCCCCAGTGTGGGGCTCAGACAACACAACCCCAAGATCAAGAATCACATGCTCTTCCAATGAGCCAGCCAGGCACCCCTTCTTCTCTTTTAATCTAGAAGAGTCTTTCGCTTTTTGTTTTTTTCCCCTAGGAAATTAACTTTCCAAAGAGCCTGAGTTAGTTGACTGGTAGAATGTTCAATATTCTGGAACATATGATTGTTTCTTCATGACATTTTTGGTGAGAATATCTCACTGGCAATGACCCCTCATGTTGTATCCCATAAGAAGCATACGATGCCGGGCTGCTCCACTTGTGGGAGAAGTTTAATTGCTTATTTAAAAGGGACTGTGTGCCACACCTCTCCATCTTGCAGAGATATTTCCCATTGCAATTACAAAGTAATCCTTGGAGAGATCCTTTGGCACTCTGCGAATATCTGTATTCCCCACAACTTTTTAAACCAAGGGGTAAAAACTATATAAATGGGATGATGTTCATGGAGCAAAAGAAATAGGTGATTTGTAAGCATGAGGGAGAGAACATTTGAAGTGTGGAAAGGACCAAGCTGCTGTCCTTGGCAACAGGTAGACTATCTCTCAGAAAGAGGGAAGACCTGCCAGAGATGCTGCTTCCTTCCACAATATTAATTCCCTGAGAATACACCCAGTGTAAATTGTAAGTAAAAAGCTAAGAGTCCTTGGAATTGTTTTATGTTCTGTAGCCTCCTAACAGCCAGGGAAGAAAAAAATAAGGAAAAAGAAACAAAAAAAGAAGCAGCTTACTCTGAAGGATCATTTATTTATTCAAACCTTGAATATTCCCATTTTCAGGGACTTATTATCTGGTTCAAACTGTAGTGATTATGGCTCACTCTGGAGTTCTCCTGATTTTTAGTGATCATTCTGACCATCAGCAACCCCACTGTGCAATTGTTGCTGTGCAGAACGCTGCAGAGTCTCTTGGTTATGTGGGATTTCCTTAATGACGAGCTTTTAACGAAACCATCTCAAAATAATGAGCATTCAAAGCATGTTAAGTATTAGGATGAACATGTTTGAAAAATACCTCCTTGTGGATGTGAACAGCAAAGAAAATTGTTCTGAGGGTCCTTCCCTTAAGAACATCTACATTAAATATTTCTAATTTTTTAATTTTTAAAATTATTTTACATATAATTTTCCTTTATATAATCTATATTAATTTTAAGAAATGAATTCTGCTGGTTGAAGGAAATATTAGTTAATATCTACATTCTGTTCATAGGAATATGTTTCTTTCCTTAAAAAGATTGTTTTCAAGTAGATACACTGTATATAACAAAGAACGAGAATTTGGTTTCAGGTTTTCAGTTTTTAAATAATCATAGAAAAAGCTAAAGATTTAAAAAATGTTTTTCAGTTGATATTTTAAATATCTGAGAGAGTATTTTATTTATTTTAATTGTTATTTATTTATTTTTTTAGAGAGAGAGGGGAAGGGATAGAGAGAGAGGAAGAATCTTAAGCAGGTTCCATGCAAAGCACAGAGCCTGATGCCAGGCTCGATCTCACAACCCTGAGATCATGACCTGAGCCGAAATCAAGAGTCAGATAACCTACTGAGCCACCCAGGCACCCCTGAGTGAGTACTTTAAATTGTAGCTTTTAGACAACTTGAATTTAAAAGTATATTATGACCTCTTCTTCATTGAGGGGGTAAGTAATTGATCAACAGAAGTACTTAACCAAGTTTAGGCATATCATTTTGTAACATAGGAGTTCCTTTTTGTTCCAGAACAAGTGATACTGGAAAAATAACCACTTAGTGTAAATTCATGTAAACTAGCCACCTAACAATTGTGGTAAATAATGATACGATATATGGTGGGACTTGATCTCAAAAAAATAAAACTAAAATTTATTAAAGTGAATTGATTTTGTCTTTTAACAAATTATAAAGGCATTCTTATAATGAGTTACTACTTAGTCTTTTGCGATACTGTGCAGAAAAGGTCTTCACTAAGAGTAACCACTCAGCAAGTAGTTATTAAAAGTGCCTACTCTGTGGCAGACAGAGTTCTAAAGGCTGAGGATGCAGCAGTGAACAACACAGACAAAAATCTCGGCTCCACTGGAGCTTCCTGGGAGAGATGATAGCCACATAGATGTAAATATAGCTATGTTGTATTTTAGGCAGTAAAAGCACTAAGAAGAAAAGTATAGCAAGAAAGAAATAAAGCGGGACATTTGCAACTTGAGATAATGTGGCCAGGGAAGGTCTACTGCAGTCCAGGAGAGTCCTGATCATGGCTTGCAGTGTTTATATTTTGGACAGATTTTGAAAGTAGAACCAGTAGTGTTTGCCAACAGATTGGATATAGGTCAAGACAAAAGGAATAGTCAAAGATGATTCCAATTTTGGTCTAAGCTAAACCCTGGATGGCCAGAACTCAGGGGGAGCTGGTTTTGGGGGAGAGTGGGGAAATCAGGAGCTCGGTTTGAGATAGGTTCTATGTGAGCTGCCAGTCAGACAACCAAGTGGGAGTGCTGGTTGGCTGTTGGATCCATAGATCTGGATTTCCAAGTAGGAGAGGTCTGGACTGGAGGGGGGAACGGTGGGGAGGTGGTGACCAGAGTGTGGGATGCTTACCATGTGGATTCTGGAGGGCTGCAATTAATGGTAATGACCAGGTCTAGGGTAAAACCATAGGAGTGAGAGTGGGAAGGGGTCCAAGGTCATTGGGTGGAAAGCCAAAGAACTGAGTAGTGCTAGAAGGATCCTGTCTATGGATGTTGATATTGCCTAGCACTGTGACAGGAGTGGTGTCGAGGACAAGGACAGTGAGCTGGGGACCAACTGATCCTGTAATTGCAACAGGGAAGAGTAGCAGATGGCATTGTCTGGTGACATGAGATTTAAAGCTGGGCAAGGGGGGATGGAGGAGGGATGGAGAATGGTCAGCAAGCGTCAGTGAGAACCAAGGATCCACCTCCAGGCCCCGTGGTTCAAGGGGTGTGAGAGACACTGGCAGGGGAAGCAGCATTCTGAGGGAAAAGCCTGGTTTCAGTTAGAGCAACAAAGTGAAGGGAACATCCTGGGAAGAGAGGAAGATACAAGAGATTTTGCTGGTGACTCGCCAAAGGGCACAGTGCACGAAGTTCAAGAGGAGAGATGAACAGGGAGCCCAAGAAAGGTCTGTACAGAGCCTTTTGGGAATGACAGTCCAGAGGAAGGGGGAGACCTGGGCTCTGCATACTGACCCATGTAAACTAGGATGAAGCGCATGAGGAGATTGGTCCTGACTGTTCTGGGCGGACAAGATGGGTGAGGCTGTGAGAGAGCCTGCAGCATTCAGGGACTCCTCCTGACTCCAGCCAGGACAGAGGTGACCCCACCTAGAGTGCTCCCTTTCCCATGAGAGTCAGCAGAGGGCTGGTCTTGCTCTGTGTGTGCATTTCCCACCTGAGCCCTGCCAAGCCGGCCTGTAGCCAGGCCCTTCCACTCCATCACATGGGGCTCCGCCAGTGATTCTGGACTTTTCTGTGTATGTCATCTTTCACATTATCACAATTGAATGATGGCACATTGTAATAGCTTGCACATTTAACCTTCTTAGCACCATCTTAGAATGGTTTTTGCCACACTGTTTAAGGTCCATTGCTATTCACATTAGTATTCCCTTTTGAAGTGCCTGTCCTATCTTCACACCTGAAGGTATTTGTCCCTTCTTCCGCTGGTGATCCTCCAATCTCTCTGCCAGACCTTCACTCTTCAAAGGCTTTGGGTGGGATTCTTCAACCATCACTGGCAATGATTTAATGAAATCATTAGTGAAATTTAATGAAATCCCATATGTTTTGCAAGATTGGAATTTCCATGTTGCAGTTGATTTCTATATCACAAGTAGGCTGACTTGTAAAAAAACATTTCGCCTAGGCCCAGGTGAGCACTTTCGTGTGTGAACGCCTGACAGCAAACCACCCATCAATTTATCGGGGAACTTATTCGTGCACCAAAGACGTGTGCTTCTCAGCTCAATCAGAGTTCATGGGGACTTGGGTTCTGAAAAATATTTGGGTAATAAGAACCCTCTGCCACCCTGTAATGACTCTTTCTCTCTTTTTTTTTTTAAAGATTATTTGACAGAGAGACGTAGAGAGAGAGGGAACACAAGCGGGGGAAGTGGGAGAGGGAGAAGCAGGCTTCCCACTGAGCAGGGAGCCCGATGCAGGGCTCCATGCCAGGACCCTGGGATCATGACCTGAGCCGAAGACAGACGCTTAACGACTGAGCCATCCAGGCACCCCTGTAATGACTCTTTTAACTTTGTAAATTTGATGATCCCACTCGCAGACATAGTTTGCATTTAAGAATTTGCCTTTAAAGTCAACCACCATAATAAATGACCCTCCTGATCTATGTCTGTAGACATTTGCTTTGATATCTTAATATTTTGATTTGCGGGGTTGATGAGTAAGGCTGAGCAAACCACACAGTCTCCTTCCACTCTTTCTCCCTAGAGCCTCAGGAGATGGTTGGGGAGGTTAGGTGGCCCATACAGGCAGTATGGAAAGACCAAATCTCATTAGCATCTTAGGGTGTTGAGCCAACATCCTACACTAGTATCCCAGGGGTACACATGGGATTGTTACTGAGATCTGCCATAACTTTTTGTTTCAGGGATTAGCTTTTCCAACACCATTGCTAAAAGAAATGTTTTGAAAGTGTTCCTGAGAATTATTTCTTGTGGCATCTTGCTTTTCTATTGCCACTCTCATGACCCTCTTTGAAGCAGGTAATGATTGGAACTCTCATTTCAAATTATCCTTCCCCTCTGGATTTATACACAGGATGTATTTATCCTTTCTTCAAACAAAGTCTCAAAGTTCTACACAGTGTATTTTTTCAAGATATTAAATACTTTTATTTACTATAAACAGATTGTACTTGCTTTCTATGAAATACCCCTAGGAACATGATAGATTTCATTAGTTGGGACTCCAAAATACTTAGTTTTAAGTACCACAAAAGTTTTTATGCCACTCGCTTTTTTTTATTCCTTCATTATTATGTCAAGAAATGAAGCCTGTTTATAAACTCCACATGGACCTTTTGTGTAATGGTTATGAGCAGGTTTTAATGAAATTTGAGAGTGTCTCTAGAGATCACAGATACCGGGGCCTTTAACATTGCAGCGTTGCTTAGCAACCTGGAAGTCATTACATTTCCAGGCTCTGTAATAACATGATATACTTTTCTTTGCCAGTCCCTGATGAGAATGTCAGGGAAATAATCCCTTTCTAAAGGTTGCACTCTATGAGTGGGCAGCAAAATAGATTTTCTTTTTTTTCTCTTCTCACAGTCTGGGCAGGTTTTAACTCACTGCACAAGTATTGTTTTCTGAATGTTTCATGTGACAGAATGAAATAGATTCTAAGATGATATTCTTAAAAAGATCTACTGTTCTGAAATTGATTGTAAATACCATAGAAATTGTTAACATACACATGTACCTTCACTGTGTTGAAAAGAAGATTTGGCTTATTCATTGACTACCAGTTAATGCAAGAATGTCTCCTTATTCAGTCCAGGTATTTGCAGGTACCAGACAGGTTTTAAGAGTATAGGAAAACCATATGTTTTAGGGGGGAAGGCTTGACTTATTGACTATCTTCGGAAAGATATTTTTGTAATTTTTCTAAAGCGGTATTTTTTTAGATTATAAAAGAATAGACGATTTGTACCTGAACCTAGCAGCATTGTTGATGATAGCCAAAAAATAGAACCACCCTAAATGTCCATCACCTGATGAATGGACAAATAAAATGTGGTATATCCAAACAATGGAATATTATCCAGTCATGAAAGGGAGCGAAGTACTGACATGTACTACAACAAGGATGAACCTTGAGAGCATTGTGCTAGGTGAAGGAAGTCACACACAAAATGCCACGTACTGTACAATTCCATTTATGTGAAACCCTAGAATAGACAAACGTATAGAGACGGAAGGATTAGTGGTTGCCGGGGCTCGAAAGGGAGGGGATGAGAGTGACTGCTAACACCTCTGGGGTTTTGGGGGGTGATGAACGTGATCCAGAACCGATCGTGATGATGGTTACACACCTTTGTGAATATACTGAAAACCAGTGAATTGTACACTTTTAAAATGATGAATTCTATGTTATGTGAATTTGTTATAAAAGAAAATTTACAGCATCCCAAAAAAAGAAAAAAGGGCATATATAGCCATAGTAGAAAACTTGGATATATAAGTAAAAAGAAGAAAATCATCCTTAAACTTGTAATCCATACAATTACCGTGGTTAATGTTTTGTTTCATTCTGGACACACATAACCTATATGTGTGTATGTATATATACATATGCACAAACACACACATACATTGACATATATTTCTAAATGATGTGAGATTTTAAATCATGGTGGTAAAAAATTCATATGTTTACCTTGATTGCCTCTACAAATTCCATCGAAATGATCAATATAAGTATAAAGATAAGCAAAAGTAAAAAAAAATTTAAAAATAAGCAAAAGTGCACAGTCTCACTGAAAACAGGGAGAAGTATCAGTAACAGATGTCTAATTTGGGAAATTTCTAGAAGACACCAATTAGTTTAACAGAGAGGGTATTCTGAATTTAGGAGACCTCAGATCACCACAGGCAAAGAAGCAGTTTTATTGAGAAGCTTTGGGAGAATCCCAGGCTCAGGGGCAGCAGGTGCTCAGAGGGAGGGCAGAGCCTGAGCCCTGGCGCCATCCTTGGACCTGCTCAGCATGGGAACATCCCCAAGGTGCTCTGTGGTAGCTATAAGGGTGACTGAATTCTGGGCTGGGCTGCCCTGGCCCCCCAGAGCCATTGCCCTCCACCAAAGAAAATGCTAAACCTTCTGACCCTGTTCCTCCTCTGAATTTAAGTCAACTCATTTCTCCTTCATTTCTCCAAGGGCAAAGGTGCCCGCTGCTCTCAGCAGCCTCTGCTTAGGGGAGATTCCCAAAGGAATCCAAAGTGAGATCTTACAGATTCCTGAGGTGGCTCATCAGGCTACCAGTACTCACTCATATAGATCTTCATTTATGATAATGAATAGACAAAGAAGAATCAATCACTGAACATTTGAGGAAAGTCTGTAGCCAAAGAATGCCCACATGTGAGCCAAAAAAGCCAGTGGTTACAGAAAAAAAAATAAGAAACAAGACTTTTAAAAAAATTCTAATTAGTATCCTCATAAAGACTTGAAAGATTATTGTATTCATAAAACAAAACATGGCTTTCGAATTTTAAAACCCAGTAGAGAGGTTGAGTAACAGAATAAACTCTGACAAAAGCCAAGTGAATTATTTATAAATCCAACTTGAAGAGTTCTTTCTGAACACAGAGTGAGAGAAATGTTCAGAACTGTGGCAGATGGATCCAGAAAATCCAACAACCTTTCATGGGAACAGTCTATTAGCACCACAAATTGGTGCTAAATCTGGTGATCCACCCAAATTAATTACCTTCTTGGCATAGGGAAAAGCGATCGAACCCCTGACTGTGGTATGTGGCCGTTTCCCCCACATCCTTCACAGGAGAGCAATTTGCTTATAGGCTATATGCATAAATCTATATGTATACTTACTGTGTATCTGTTTGCAAATGGCCCTCCTGTGGAGCTATATATACACACAATAAGCATGTGTGTGTGTATACATGTCTGTCTGTCTATATGTATGTATGTCAGGTGTGTTTTCTTTTTTTTTTTTTTTTTTTTTTTTT
>NW_022589713.1:43144456-43144866 GCF_004348235.1 Phoca vitulina
GTCTCTCATGGTTCTTCTCCCCCTCCGATTTCCCCCCCTTCATTCTTCCCCTCCTGCTACATTCTTCTTCTTTTTTTCTTTCTTAACATATATTGCATTATTTGTTTCAGAGGTACAGATCTGAGATTCAACAGTCCTGCACAATTCACAACGCTTACCAGAACACATACCCTCCCCAGTGTCCATCACCCAGTCACCCCATCCCTCCCACCCCACCCCCCACTCCAGCAACCCTCAGTTTGTTTCCTGAGATTAAGAATTCCTCATATCAGTGAGGTCATATGATACATGTCTTTCTCTGTTTGACTTATTTCGCTCAGCATAATACCCTCCAGTTCCATCCACGTCGTTGCAAATGGCAAGATCTTATTCCTTTTGATGGCTGCATAATATTCCATTGTATATATATA
>NW_022589713.1:43154866-43315857 GCF_004348235.1 Phoca vitulina
AATTCCTTTAGTTTTTGTTTGTCCTGGAAGCTTTTTATCTCTCCTTCAATTTTCAATGACAGCCTAGCTGGATATAGTATTCTTGGCTGCATATTTTTCTCATTTAGTGCTCTGAATATGTCCTGCCAGTCCTTTCTGGCCTGCCAGGTCTCTGTGGATAAGTCTGTTGCCAATCTAATGTTTCTACCATTGTAGGTTACATATCTCTTCTCCCGAGCTGCTTTCAGGATTTTCTCTTTGTCTCTGAGACTCGTAAGTTTCACTATTAGATGTCGGGGTGTTGACCTATTTTTATTGATTTTGAGAGGGGTTCTCTGTGCTTCCTGGATTTTGATGCCTGTTTCCTTCCCCAAATTAGGGAAGTTCTCTGCTATAATTTGCTCCATTATACCTTCTGCACCTCTTTCTCTTTCTTCTTCTTCTGGGATCCCAATTATTCTAATGTTGTTTCGTCTTATGGTATCGTTTATCTCTCGAATTCTGCCCTCGTGATCCAGTAGTTGTTTATCTCTCTTTTTCTCAGCTTCTTTATTTTCCATCATTTGGTCTTCTATCTCACTGATTCTTTCTTCTGCCTCATTTATCCTAGCAGTTAGCGCCCCCATATTTGATTGCACCTCATTAACAGCCTTTTTGATTTCTACTTGGTTCGATTTTAGTTCTTTTACTTCTCCAGAAAGGGTTTCTCTAATAACTTCCATGTTTTTTTCAAGCCCAGCTAGTATCTTTAAAGTGATGATTCTGAACTCTAGATCTGACATTGTACTAATGTCCGTATTGAGTAGGTCCCTGGCAGTCGGTACTACCTCTTGTTCTTTTTGTTGAGGTGATTTTTTCCGTCTTGTCATTTTGTGCAGAGGAGAATAGATTAATGAGAGAACAAAATGCTAACAGGGTAACAACGTCCCCAGAAAATATACTCTAAACAAATCAGAAAAGACCTGAAGCAGTGGGAAAAGAAAGGGAAAGAGAGAAAAAAGAAAAGGAAAGAAAAAAAGAAAAAAGAAAAAGATAAAGATAAAAACAAACAAAAGCAGAACAAAACAAAACAAAACAAAAACACAATGTGATCAAATATGATCAGGCTGGATTATAGATCAGTGCCACACACTAGATTTTGGGTGTATTTTGGTCTGTTAAAAGAAAGTCCCTCCCAAAATTTTAAAGAAAGAAAAACTTATATATGTACAAAAATAAGGGTTGATATGATGAAGGGATGGAATATGACTGTAAAGATGGAAATTATAAAAAATTTTTAAAAAAGGATTTGATAAGTTGTTTGAAAAAAGAAAGAAGAGGATTAAAAAAAAAAAAAAAGAAAGAAAAAAGGGAGAGAATGTGATCAGGCAGGGGAGTAGAAAAAAACCATACACTAGAGATTTAGAGTATATTTTGATCTGTTAGAAGAAACTATCTCAAGATTTTAAAGAGAGAACAACTTATATATATATGCCAAAAATACGGGTAACTACTATGAAGGGATAGAATATGACTTTAAAAATGAAAAATAAAAATGTTTTTTTTAAAAAAGGGATTGATAAGATGTTGGTTGAAAAAGGGAAAAAGAAAAATTCAAAAAAAAAGAAAAAAGGAAAAAAGAAAAAAAGACAGTTAAAAAAAATAATTAATTTTGAAAGACTAAAGAATCATGGTAAAAAAGCCATGAATTCTATGTGCAGTATTCCCCTAGCGCTGGAGTTCTGCCGTTCTCATTGATCGGTAAACTTGGTCTTGGCTGGCTGTTCTCGCTGATCTTCTGGGGGAGGGGCCTGTTGCCGTGGTTCCCAAATGTCTTTGCCGGAGGCAAAAGTGCCCCGCCCTTGCCGGTCCGGGCTAAGTAATCTGCTCGGGTTTGCTCTCCGGAGCTTTTGTTCCCTGCAAGCTCTCCGTACAGCTTTGGAGGCGGAGTGAAAATGGTGGCCTCCCAGTCTCCGCCCCGGCGGAGCCGAGAACTCAGGGTCCCGCTCCTCAGCGAGCCCCCAGAGAAAAGCCGTCAGTCACTCCCGTCTCCCCGGTCTCCGGCCGCACTCCGCGCTCACCCGGCCTGTGACCGCGCCCTTCTATCTGGCACCGGACCCCGGGTGGAGTCTCCAAACCCAGCAGATCCCCGCAGTGCGCTCCCGCACCTCTCCTCCCGGGGGAAGAAGGTGAGTCTCCCCGGATCTGCCGCTTGTTGGGTCCCTGCTGGAGGAGCAGTGGCCCGACTGTGCCGCGGATCACGGTTTATAGCAACCCCGAGCTGAGAGCCCGCGCCTGGGCTCCGTCTCTGCAGCCGGCTTCCCTGCTCCGGTACCTGGGAGCTCTGCCGCACTCAGGCACCCCTGGTCTTTCTGTGACCCCGAGGGTCCTGAGACCACACTGTCCCGCGAGGGTTCCACCCCCCACTTCGCCACCAGAGTGACGTCCCTCAGCGGAGCAGACTTCTAAAAGTTCCGATTTTGTGCTCCGTGGCTCTATCACTTGCCAGAAGCGGCCGTCGGAGGCCCCTCCCCCACCGTCTATCCTCCCGAATGTCGCCTCGGATTCACTTCTCCGCACGTCCTACCTTCCAAAAAGTGGTCGCTTTTCTGTTCAGAGAGTTGTTGCTCTTCTTTTCTTTGATCTCCTGTTGAGTTTGTAGGTGTTCAGAATGGTTTGATCCCTATCCAGCTGAATTCCTGAGAGGAGACGAAATCCAGGTCTCCTACTCCTCCGCCATCTTGCTCCGCCCCCCTCCTCAGGTGTGTTTTCTAAAGATAGGTGTTTGGGGCATTCCATTTGTAGAATCTATTGAACTGGATGCTGATTGTTTTGTAATGTTTAAAACGTAAGGTGTATGATATTACTCTTGGAAGAACATATTTTCTAGGGAGTTACATGTATTTCCAAAACTGAAATATACAAATAAAAGACCAGCCCATCACTTTTCCCTTATATTTAATTTAAATAGTCACCCCTCTTTGATGCTGAGCTAATGAGAACCACCAGCAACATCATTAGCCCTAGGTTACTTGGGTTTCCATTGAAGTAAATTTTTTTTCATCTTTTTTATTTTCTTATTTTTAATTGAGATATAATTGATATATAACATTAATTTCAGGTGTACAACGTAATGATTGGATATATGTATATATTGCAAAATGACCATCACAATAAGTCTGGTTAACATCCATCACCACATCTCTTGTCTTTAAGGATAGCCATTTTAAAAGGCATAAGGTGATGTCTCACTATATTTTTAATCTGCATTTTCTTTTTTTATTTTAAATTAAAGTTAGTTAACATATAGTGTGTAATTATTAGGTTCAGAGTAGAGTTTAGGGTTTCATCAAATCTTAAGAGGATTTCAAGAGTGGAATTGAACTCAGAGGGAAACCATGAAGCCATGTGACCAGGATTCCCTGTCTGGTTCCAAGGGCTCTCTACCTGGGGTACCCTTGATACCCAAATGCTGCTTGCTATTTGCTTTAAGGACATCTCTGGCCTTTGCAATGGTACCACTGTGAGGCTGTGCATCTTTTCTGGATTAGCAGATCTAACCTGGGCAGCCTTCCAGATGCGTGATTCACAGATCACCCTTTGTTGAGATACACAGTGATTCTATCCAAATGGTTCCTGAATGATTCACTTTGCAATATGGAGTATTTGATTTAAACCAATTTGGTCTATGTCTTTAATCAAGAATATCAGTTGTCCTAATTTTATTTTTAAAAAGTCTTTAGTTTATTTGATATAGCTTTTGGATGTAATGTTCTTTCCATTGAGGTGGGTGAAGTCTGAACTTTGACAAGATGCTTGTTCTGCATTCCCAATGAAAGAGCTCAGTCAAATGGTGAAGAGGCTTGGGGGTTTGGGCAGCCTTGGATTTAGGTGTCACTTTTATTTGTAAACAATTGGCCAAGTAATCTATCTTCACTGATCTCTGTTCTCTAATATAAAAAATAGACATAATAATATTTCTACCATAGCATTGTTGTGAGTATTGAGGTAGTGTAAGCAACATGCTTAGCACATGCATGGAACGTAACTGCTCAGAAATGGTAACTCTTGCTCTTGTCATTATCATCAATATTCCCATTGTCATTTTTATTCCTATATTATATTAATTTCTAGGCTTCAGAATACTTAGTTGTCTTCTTCCTAAATACATGTTACCCTCATTACCCTCACATAATTGTAAAAACATTAGGACATGAAAAATGTCTGCTGGTCATTTGAGGCTGTTTTGAATTTGTTTCATCGAACTTTCATAGGTTCAGAGTTCAAGGTCATGAGGATGAGCGCTGTATATTGTGAAAAAAAATTTTTATTTAAATTCAATTTAATTAACATATAGTGTATTATTAGTTTCAGAGCTTTTGCACAGCAAAGGAAACAGTCAACAAAACTAAAAGGCAACCTATGGAACGGGAGAAGATATTTGCAAATGTCTTATCGGATAAAGGACTAGTATCCAAAAATCTATAAAGAATTTATCAAACTCAACACCCAAAACACTCAGAAAATCCAGTCAAATTTTACTTATTCCTTTTTTCTTTCTCTTAAGTGAGGCGAATGTTACTGTTTACTGTGACATGAAGCAGCGCTCACCCAGGGCGGGCCCCAATAAAAACAGGTAGATTTCCAGACCAGATATTGAGATTATCCAGCAGAAAGCACTTCTGGATTCCAAATCCAGAGTGTAGTGAACCTGCTGAAATAGTGCCATCTCAGGGCTAGTTTGATAGGTGTGATGGAGTCCACAGGACCTCCAGCCCCTTGCTACTCAAAATGTGGTCCCAGACCTGCAGCAGCTTTATTACTTGGAAGGACATTTGAAATGCAGAGTCTCGGGTCCCACCCTGTGCCTGCTGAATCAGAGTCTGCATGTCAGCGTGTCCCCCAGGTGGTTCATGGGCACACTCTTCGAAAAATACTATTGGAAAGTAAGGAAGGAAGGATGGGAGGGAGGGAGGAAGGAAGGAGGAAGGAGGGAGGGAAGGAAGGAAGAAATGAACGAAGGGAGGAACGAAGGAAGGGAGGAAGGAAGGAAAAGGGGGAGGGGGAGGCAAAGGAAAAGGGAAGGAAGAAAGCACTACTCTAGGGTCTGCTCCTGCAAATCCAGAGTGGGCGGTTACCGAAGCCATAAAAAAGATGTGGGTCTGAGAGATTCCCTTCTCAGAATCCAGTCTCTCTTGAGCCAGTTGCATATACTTTCAGCTATGTTTTCAAGGAAGAGGACTGGGACTCTTATCAGTGTCTGTCCATTTATTTCTAGAAGACCTGCTAACATCTACTTTTGGTAATCTTTTTATTTCTTATTTTAATTTTTCTTCTATTTGAACATGATCATGACATTCAAAGTTGACATAACTGTTTATGGTTTCTGTTTCTAAAAGCTAGTTTAACTAGTACAGAATTCACAAGGGAAGAGACTTTGAACAGCATGAGAAGAGAAATACCAGGGAGAGAATATTGATTAAATAAGCCCGTGAAATAGGCTAGCAGAAAGTACGAGAGTTTTCCTGTCTGCTAAAATGATAATATCCACCTACAAATGCATTAATAATGCAGTCATATGGACAAAGGGCCCAGCTCGGGGTCTGGGAGAGGGCAGGGAGCCAACATTGTTGCTGATCGATCAGTTCGGGGGCAGAGGCCAGGAAGTGGGGATGGAGCGGGGTGGGGGGGGTAGTATCGAGTGAGCCCTTTTAGTCATCACCAGTGACTGGATTGAGAGAGGACACCCAGACGAAGACAGGCAGGTTCAGACCTCTCTGTCCCTTACCTGCTGTGTGTCCTTGGACAAGTCACTTGACGTCTCAAATCTGAGTGCAGTCTACCTGCTGGAGCCCTCATGTAAGGATTGCAGGAGATAACAGTGCAGCACACGGTTGACCACAGCACAGACAAAGCCGTCGGTGAAGGCATCCGTGCCCGCCCGCGCACGTACGCAGGTCTAGACTTTGGAAATGGCAAGCGTCTTCCCAAATACGCAGGACCCGGGTATCTGTCCCTCCCAGGCTGTAGACTTTCCTGGCACTTATTTTCTCAGTTAAGGCCACTGCTGTTTGAGAACACACATCCTTCCTGTGTGCCCAGGGCCACCCCTCCTGCCCAGGGCTTCGGGGATGGCGGGCCTGGAACGCACGCTGCATAATGTATACAGTGTTATCGCTTGCCTCTGCGAGAAGCCGGGGCGCTGAACTCAGTTTGATAGCAGTCCCAGTTGGACTTCGTGAAGCAACCCTGAGCCAGCAGCGCTCTCCCAGGCACAGAGGAGGTTTGTGGTCTGCTTCCCCAAACCGGGGATTGGCCTTGCTGTGTCTCCCTCAGGAGAACTCAGAGCTGTCAACAGAGCTGCTCATGACTTATGCATGAAGCTAGGTGATCCCATCTGGCCTCCCTCAAGGTCTTGACCCTTCCTTGGCCCTTCCCTGCTGCCAACACAGCATCCTTAGCCCCTGGGGAACCCGAGGCCTGTTGCCAATTACTGTGGGCATCTCTCTGTGCTCCCCAAAGAGCTCCTTGTGCCTTGTTAGGCTTAATTGCATGGCCCCTGAGAGCTGGAGCCTATGGTTTGAGTCTCACCAGTGGCCCTGGGGCATTCTGAGGAAGGGCAGCATGGCTCCTGGGGTCCACAGTGCAACAGTGCACAGGCTGTCGCCCCCTTGACCACTCCAAAGGCTGGAGGGTGGCCAGGCTGCATGTCAGGGCCATGGCTGCAGCAGATGACGCGGGAGACTGTGTCACCACACAAAAACTTCCCAGGAACAGTGCATCCAGAGTAGGGTGCCTGGATCCCCTGAGCTTCTGAGCCATCATGAACCTGGAATGTTCTCTGCTGTAAGTGCAAGGAATGCCAGTTATTGTTTCCAGCTGTTAATCAGGTGACTAAAGACTGGGAAACAGGCAGATATTAATAGCTCCATTTTTCCTTTGAGGACACTGAGGCACAAGAGGCCAGGTGAGTAAGTGATAGATCCAGGATTGGAACCCACATATTTTACCTTAACATCTTTAACCATCATCATCATGAATAGTGTATGTCGTATCATGTTTACCCCAAATAAGGAGGAAAGTATGCACCTAAAATGGGTAAGAGGATAAATTTTATGTTGTGTGTATTTTATCACAATTTTTTAAAAATTGGGAAAAAAAAGAGAAGAATTGGGAAAATCCTCCAGGGTCTACTTTTATAAATGTGTTGCTAATTTGAATGTTCCTAACTGATCTCTGTTAGGAAGTAGCCTGAATATGTCAATCTCTAATTCAATTATAAATTCTAGCTTTTCCCTTAAAGTTGTCTTTTCTAAAAAAAAAAAAAAAAAAATCCCCAAATAATTTGGTGCCCTCATTCCTAGGAACTTTCTGCATATGTATTGGCAAGTACTCTTAAGTGTTACATTTCTCATGTTCTTTAATCCACGCGTCTATGTTGTTTATGTTGGTTTTCAGGCCACACCTGAAACAAATTTGCTAGTCCCAACCACCTTTCTTAAAGTTAACCCTCTGCTGTCTGCTATGGCTGAGAAGTGGGTTATTCTGGTTAATTGAGGCATCTAATTAATGGTGTCCCAGGAAGCTAGACTGCAGTAAGTCACGTTTATCAGCAAAACTCTTCTAAACACAAATTAGTCTTAGCTTGACTGTTTTGAGCTCCTTTTTTTTTTTTTTAAGATTTTAGTTATTAGAGGTAGAGAGAGAGAGCATGCGCGTGAGTGGGAAGGGGCAGAGGGAGAGGGAGAAAGAATCTGAAGAACACTCTGCACTGAGTGCAGAGCCTGATGTGGGGCTCAATCCCATGACCATGAGATAATGACCTGAGCTGAAACCAAGAGTCAGGCGTTTAACTGACTGATCCACCCGGGCGCCCCTGAGCTCCTTTCTGAATACATAGTGACCCATGTGATATGAACAGCAGAGCACCAAGCGTAGGCTTATTCGATTATTTTGTTTTATGAGCATGGCTGAAGTTCTTACCTCATAATGATGTAAAATAAAAAAAACCAGCCACCTTCCTTTGAAACAACACCAAAGCATTAGAATCTATCTTTAAAGATTTTATGGCAGAAACTTAGACTTAATACATACCCATTATATCAAAATTTGAATAAGGTGCTGCATTTTATTATCGTGATTAACATTACACATTCACAGAAAGGTACAGAGAACAAAATAACAAACGCTCTTGTCACCACTACCCGCTAAGGTACTGCTTTGAAAAAATATCTTAGTGAGTCACGCTAGGATATGAAAACTTATAGTAATGTGGTGATAGAAAATAATCCCCAAATAATGATGTATTTTCATCAGTATGGCTTTTGAGCTTATAAGCAGTTTTATGGAGGATGTGTACCACGTTCTGGTGGATTCGGTTTTCTGCATCTGCAGGGAATGGCCCATGTCAGTCCTGACCCCAGGAAGAGATGAGTTAGTGTTCAACAGCACTTGGCAAACAGCAAGATAAGAAATGAGCAGTTTTGATAATTCTGCATATTTTTTCCTGAATTTTATGTCATCAAATCAGTTTTCTCTCAATCAAATCTAAGTTTACTGTTTTCTATTTTAAATCTTTTGAAAGATCTCCAAACCCATCATTTTCCTACATCTTGTCTGTCAGCCAATGACTTTTCTTCATATTTCACTGGGAAAACAGAGGCAGTAAGGAGAGAGCTGTCTCCAACTCCTGCCCCAACATTGTCGCCTCCCTGCGTCTGTGCCACTCCCCTCCTGCCCCGACCCTTCTCTTCCCTCTTGCTCAGGGCTGTTTCTCTGACATCTCTCCTGCATTGTCACGGTCCCCTTAGCTTGGTCCTTCCCATCAGAGCACAGTATGCTGATACATCACCCACCTTTAGAAAGGAATAAACAACTTCTCTTGCCCCACATCCCTGCCTAGGCACCCCATTTCTCTGCTCCCCCTCCCAGCAAAACCCCTTGGGATGCAGCGAGTGAGGCTTTCACTCCCATCCCTCCATTAGGCAGCCCTCCCTGTGGCAGCTGGTGACCCGTCCTTCCCCGGCTCACCTTTCACTTGGCCTGCGGCACAATGGTGGCTCTCACCTTTGGGAAAGTCTCTCCTCCCTGGGTTTCTGGGATAGCACGTTGTCCTGCTCCATCTGCATTCACTCCTCAGTGGGCTCAGCCAGTTCCTTGCCTCTCCGGTCACCTCTGTGTTTGCTCCTTTAAGCGCCTGAACTTGAGCCTGATGGCATCCGGCCTGCTCTGTACTGTCACTTGGCTGACTGTCATACCTCAGACTTCCCGTTCCCCACCCTGCCTCACAGTCTGTTCTCAACATGGCAGCCAGGATAATCCCTTTAAACCCGAAGTGAGATCATGGATCTCCTTCTCAGAGCGAGACCTACAAGGCTTTCGCAAGTTGGCCTCTACCCCGGCCCATCTCATGATCTCTCCGACTGCTTTCCTTCTTGCTTACGTCAGTCCAGACACACGGGCCACTCCTCAGACATCCCAGGCATGCTTGTACCTCAAGGCCTGTGTATGTGCTGTACCCTTTTTCTGGACCATTCCTACCTACATCCACAGGGCTTCACTCCTTCTTTCAGGTCTTCACTTCTTTCAGGTCTTTACTCAAGTGTGACTGGGACAGAAAGGCCTTCTGGGCCAGCCTCCCTTTTCCCTGCCTCTGCGCCCTCCACCTACTGACCGGCTTCCTTTTTCTTCATCACAATCATTGTTGTGCTGTTCTGTCTATTGGTTTGTTGATTTTCTATTGTTTCTCTTCCTCACTAGGATATAAACACTGTGAGGACAAGGAATTCATCTGTTTTTAGCATTGTTTCTGTATCCCTAGCACCTAGAGTTGTACCAGGCATATATGGGTTGTTTAAATAAATGAATGGTTTTGGGGCCTGCTCCTCTCTGGATGGACTGAAGCCACAGGCTATCCGGTAGAGCCCACTCATTCATGCTGGGTTTGCCCACAAATGCCCTGTGGCTTGAGAACGTGCAAGAGGCATTGTGCATAATGGTACACAGCATGGACTCTGGAGCCAAAATAGCTGGGATTAAAACCTGGCTCCACTGTGACCTTAGGTTACCTAACCTGCCTGTGCCCCTATGTCCTCATCTGTAAAATGGAATTGTAATAGTCCTCACCTAGTGTAGGGTTATTGTGAGGATCGGATGAGTTACTTCTGCAAAAGCAGAACAGTGCCCAGCACATGGTAGGTACTATCTATGTGTTCGCTCTGTTGTTTTTACTTCTCTTTGGATCTGCCATGACACCTGCCACAGTAGCCTGAATTAAGTGGCATTCATCAAATCCACATCTCCTGTTGGGGAGGCAACCTAAGGAAGAGTAGGTGAAGTGTTAGATCGGCAGGCAACAGACCTATTCCCAAGCCACTCCCATTTCATGTCTGCATTCAGGAAACGTGCTGAGACCTACTCTGTGCCACGCTCAGTGCTGGGTGTTGGGCAGAGTGATAAGCAAACGCAGGCCAGTCTCTAGTCTCAGGGAGCTCTCCGCCCTGCTTATGTAGCTATGGGATCTGGGTGTCCCACTCAGGGGAGCTGACAATGAGGGAGGTAGACCAAATGCAGTCTGTAACTTCATCTCACTGGCTCCCATGCACCCTGGGGTTGGTGTGGTCTTCCTCCCATCTTAGTGTTCTGGCATTTGGGGTTGGGGGGTGCCCCACACAGCACCGACACATTCTCGGAGATGGCTGCGAGCTGCTGAGTGGAGCTGCTGCTTATTCCTTCCAAGATAGCGTTCACGAGGAGGAAGGTTTCGATTTCAGGTATAGGTCTAAGTGTCTGCTCTACACTGGGGAACCTTGGCCAAGGCACTTCCTGAAACATTCTTTTCTTATTGATAAACTGGAGATTTCAGCATCTGCCCTGCAGGTTACTATAAGGATCAGAGGTTTATCCAGATGTCTTCACATATTCCAGGCTTTTTAGGGTCACTATTTTCTTTAACTTCCTCATAAAACAATTGATATGCCCTAGGGACCAGCACTCCCCCATCATCAATGTCGTCAGAATATGACAGAGAAGTAGAAGGGGCTGAGAAACTGTTGGTCACTTGTACCCCAAATCCCTGCTTGCTACTCATGATCACACCTTTTGGTATTTCTGTCCTTTCTCACCCTGCTTTGCTTAAAACTTGCGCCTGAGCCTTCCTCTCTCATCCCTCAGCATTCCACTTCCCCAAGGATGGGGAAGGGGCATTTTCCACCTACCTGCTCTCTGAACTAGACCTCATTCTACCTTGCATCCCACTTCCCAGCTGTCCCCCCTTCCTTTAGCTCCTTCTCCCTCAGCCTTGGCTCCTACCCAGCACTTGACCCGCCACTTGAACCTACTCACCAGGCTCCTGGCTCTCATGGGCTTTGCCTGGTTTCACCTTACCTTCCATCCCAATCCTGTCTTCCTTATGGACCACCTAGACCAGAGGAACTTTTTTTTTTCTCTTAGCTAGGAAAACTAAATCTTTATTTTTATTTTCTGATTGTACAGGTAACATATGACTTTTCGTCATAACAATTCAAGTGTTAGAGAAATGACTGTGAAAAAATTAAAAATCCCTGAGAAAGGAATCCTATGAAACCTACTATCCCACAACCGCCCTTTTGTACTGGCTTGTATGGCAGGGAGTTTTAAATCTGGTTAGTCTATAGTTAATAAATAGTGGGGACATAAACGATATAGTTCTGATGTTATGATTTATAATAGTACCACATCCTCAGACCTCTATGAGTGATCACATCAGAAAAGAATGGTCAGAATCACTGAGAATTCAGAGAAAAGAAAGACGAGCAAGAGACAGGACACTAGATAATACACATCTGATGATAACAAATCAAATGTATTCCTGCCAGGCAGCTTCGGGCTTCGTCTGTGTGTCTGACACATCCCGATGACTGTCACATCTCAATCTCCTATTCATAGGACCTGATGTTCTTTGAGTGATCCTCTTTATAGAAAAACATGGGAAGTCACAGTAGAGCCAATGAGCAGTTGGGCACAGAGAACACAAGGGGAGAGGGCCCCTCCATGGTGGCCTGCAAATATGAACACAAATTTAGTTAGGAGGGTCATGACCTATTTTTCATCTCACCAAGGTAAGAATGATAAACAAATTACGTGTAAGGGAAAATGACTTGATAGTTAAATGAAATATCCAGGTGTTTATCTAAAACAGGCTGTGGGATATCCTTGGGGCTAGCAATCTGGTTTGCATAGAGTATCTGTTCATAAGTTTTCTGTTTTGAATTTGATGACATTTTTAAGCTAGCTGTTTCATTTTAGCATACCCAGTAATGAAATAAACAAAGTGTGAATATGAGACAGTGCTAGTTAAACATTTATACCAGCCCTACCCTGTCATTTCTTGAAACTATTAAAATGTAATGTTTTTATATGAAATCATTATAAATTTATAACAAGTCTAATCTGTGGTGATGCGCTGTTCCATGGACTGTGAATTATTGTTCTAAATTTCGGGTGGCAGATGCTTTCTTTGAGCGATGGTGCCGAGATGATTAGCTCATATGATGCAGTGTAAGAATATGTCTTTAATTTGCATAAAACACGAGTGCTGATTATACAGTTTGATTTGAGACCTTCTACAATATTTTTCCCAAACAACAATCTTGACAATCAGCTCTCTTTACAATAAGGAAATGCTGATTGATTATGAATACTGCCTTGAAGACTTTCTACCCCCAAATCTCCATTAAAAATGTATCCATAGAGATGATGACACTAAAAAACATCACTAAGTCCAGGATGGGTGTAGTAATGAGCGGTAAGCAGAAGTTAGGTTCTACAAAGCTTTGGCTGAGGCCAAAAGCATGGGATTTGGAGGTTGGGATTCAACCCAGGATTGGATCCCTCTTCCTAGGGTGAGGCTTAGCTGTGGGTAAACCAACAGCTACCATTTCTCGGGGTGATTGAAGAGTACTAGGAATGCCTTTCCATCTCAGAGTATCTCTGTCCTCCCTGAAAGTCATCATCAGTTCCTAATATTCCACCACCAGAGATCTCTCTTTGGGGAATAAGCTCTCATTAACAGGCAGGCGCTCTTGGAAAGGTGATGTCTTTGCCCTCAGCACAGTTAGTTCATTGGCAAATAAGAGTTTCCTAGCTGCTTTCCAACATGGTGGAGAGCTGGGAGCAACTCCTTCAAGAATGATGCATATAATAGGAACATATCAGTGCTTTGATACATGTATGAGGGGAAGGGAAAGACAATGACCCAGATCACTGGGGAAAGGGGGATCCACAAGGCAAAAGTGGGGTCAGTAAGCCATTCTGGATTTCCACAGTATAACAGAGGGCAAGTGTTTACATGGAGAAGACCACACAGTAGTTCTTGTCTACAATTATGTATGCCTGTAATGAAAACAGATTTGGAAATTAAGTTATACTGTAGTAAACAGTTTCTTTGGTGGGCTGGCAGACCTGCCTCAGAGTGGGGCCCTCATTTCTTGAGATTCCAGGACCCTTGTTTAAGCCGGCCTCTGCCAAGCTTTTGCTGCTTCCTAACTTAAAAGCAGAAAGTACAATGAAGAGTACTTCCTATATTGTGTCTTGACCTCAGGGAGCTCCCAGTCCTAAAGAGCAAGAAGCATGTTACCACCCAGGGTTTGTAATTTAGAAGGTGAAATCAAAAACTTCAACAAAATTGGGAATTACCTGCAAATGTGCTCTATAAATGAGATAGCTGAAAATGAGACCATTGAAAGCAATTCTCCACTGAAATCTCTGAAACAGCCAGAGAAGCTTGATTTGCAATGGATGCAATTTCTGAAAATGACAGCCAGTAATGCTTGGGAAATGAGAAGTCCCTGCTAAGTCACTCAAGCCTTTTAGTAAAAGGAGATTGGTCCTCGTGGTCTCATAAGGCCCTACTTATGAGATCGTGATTCCAGTGCAGCCTCTGCTCAGCCACTGTGAACTGATGGGAGAAGTAGGGGCCACAGAGTGGCCAGTGATGCACAAAGCATGGTGCCCACAACTGGACTACATATCCCAGCATCCCCTTACATTCAGGTTCTAGCCAGTTGCTAGAATACATATATGTGAGCTTCTGGGTTAAGATTCCTTAGGAGGCAAAGGTGCCTTTTCCTGTCTCTCTCTTTGCCCATTTGCCAGCTGGATAGAAAGGGCTCTGAGACCCCCATGGGATAGTAGAGCCACAAGATGGAAGGAGCATGTGTCTCTGAGCCACCAGATAGAAAGTGCCTTTTGAAGCTTGCATTGAACTGTTAGAGGAGACAAAAGTAAACTTCTAGGCCCCTGAGATTTGGGTGGCAGGAGTGGTGGGGACTGTTATTTCATCTAGCATCATTTTGACTAACGTAGTAGGTTAGCCTATGGAAGTAAGTTGGAAAGTTGTAACACAGCCTTTCCTTGTTTTGCTTTAGTTATTATTGACTTTGTGTCAGTCCAGTCTATACCAGATTGCTCATCAAATATATCAGTACAAATGTGTGCCTATTTCCCCAGCCCTTTGAGTGAACATTATCTGGTTTATACTCAGTGAGGTAGGTCATTGCTTAATGGAGCCAAGCCCTGCTGTTCTAACCAGTTCGAGAACTTGATGTCTAGAGAGGGTTCTAAGATGGGGAGACCCAGGAGCAATGAACACCAAGCTTAGAATGTCACAGAGTAAGCAGGGGGCAGTATCCCTGGGAGAGGCCAAAGCCAAGTTATTTCTTTGATTCCCAAGCCCAAAGAGGAAGGTTATCATCTACTGCTGGCATTGAAAGCAAGTCCAGCAGAGTTAAAAGCATGAGAAAGCAGGGCAAGAGGCAGATTCCAAGTTCCATGGGCATCATTCTGATACCCAGTGGGTGGAAGATTCTGCTGATCTATTTTGCTTGAGATTTGAAAGTGCATATGCCCTACTTTCTTGTGAGTTGCCCTTGTCTGACCTCAAAGATGCACACAGTTCCCTGTTAACCAGCACCTTAGGTTAGGTCCCTTGAGTCATCTGCTTTCCTCCATGCCAACCAGCTTCCTGCTTGGGCTTTGGGCTCTGCAGAGATGAGGCTGGGATCCTAGTCTAAAGGAGGAGGTTAAACAAAGAGGAGCTAAGGTGCTCTGCTGGGCAAATCAAAAGGGTACTGGTCTGGAAGGGGAAGTTACTATGGTATTAACTATTTCTGGCTTCTTGGTGGTCAGAGTGTCCTAAGCCTGGGACCAGAGCATGGGGAGAATGAGCTTATACCTGAAAGAGAGGGGCCCCCAAAATTTGAAGGGGAAGGGAAAGCGGAGGTTAAAAGGGGGACCCCAGCAGCAGGACTGGTGAAGACCTCAAATGGAACACCAAAACCTTATACAGAGTTTTAAGTTTTTTTTTTTGAATGGCAAATCCCTTCTGAAACTCTCAGTAAAGACTGTTATAAATACTAGTCGAGTCAGTGGTGCCTTGAGGGATAAAGGAAGGAGGAACAGTGTGTGTTATGACCCTCACCGTTCCTCAGTGGCTACAATGATAGTTGGAGCATGGCTGGGGGAGGGAGTCAGTGGTCCCCAAATCTTGGTGGCAACCAGGAGCCTACCAGAGATGCCTGCAGCTGAGTAAAAAGCACAAGACCATAGCCAGAAAGCATGACAGTCCAGAGACATACCAACCCCCTTCTTCAAATACACTGGAGCGGTGTTTGTCAATCTTTCATTATTATTATTATGCATCCAAGGGAACCTTTGCCTCTCCCTATAAAATCTTAATACTGCAGACATTCTACCTATCTATCTGTCTATCTGGTGGTCCTTGGGAGAGTCATAAATCCCTGTAATGTTTAAGATTTAGTCCGGCCCCCACCAAGAGCCAGTTTTCACCTCTTTGGGATCAATATCGCCCTGTTGAGAATGCATGCCCTAGAAGTGACCCGGAAATGAGGGAAGGTCAGATCTTCTGCACCGTGGATGGGGGTGACCCTAGTAGTCACATTGGATGCAACACACTGAAAAGAGCACCTGTCCGCCTGATGTGGAGATTCACCCGGTGGTAGGGAAGATGGCTATATTTGAAAAGGCAGAAACCTGGGTTTGTCTCAAAAGGAAAGCTTTATGTCTAAGCAGCCAGTACGGCTCTTGTAGCAATGCTGGAGGCAGGGCCAAGAGAGGGCCAGGGGTGCATCCACAGGAGAAGAGAGAATGAAGCGCTGCCCTGTCAAATATTACTCTAGAATGCCCAGAGTTTCTAATTTCTAATTATTTTAAACTACATCCTGGAGGCATTGGCAATTTTGCCCCTCTTCATCAGCTGAAACTGGATGCAATTCTTGGTGTATTTCCAGAAACTAGGCCACAGCTTTTGTCCATCAGATGTGTGTTGTTTCAACCAAAGAGCTCCTGGTTTGACTCCTTTTGTGAAGAAGGAAGGGCATCAGTCTCTGCCTCCACACACCCTGGCACTGGGCCTTCCACCAGCAATCCCGCGGAAGTATTTCCCACTGTGCTAAGCTGTCTTTTAGGAGAGCCAAGGCCTTGACTCACCAGCTTCTAAAGGGTTTGGTCAAGCGGTGACGCAGGGTATAAAGTTCCCACCCACTGTCCCGAGTTTGCTGGCTCTCCAGACAACAACTCAGGTGGCTTGGCCGCTCACTAGTCCGGGCACTGCTGTGTGGCCTGGAAAGGATGAGAGGAGCTGAAAGGGAGAAGTTGATCATGGAACACTTAGAAGTTTTGTTTTGATTTTGGCTATGTGAATGAGGAAAATTGTTCATTACCAGGTCCTACAGCTCCTGTTACTGGTGCTCCTCAGAAATCCTGAGTGCTGTTGACTGGACTTCCATTCTGGAAGAGGAGGGTGCTGGCGGGTGTCTCGCGAATGGCCTAGTGCTAGAGGAAGAGGCCCGGCGGCTGGGTCTCCAACTAAAGGACCAAGCCTCGTTAATTTCTCCACAACAGGCCATCTGCACACATCTGGCAACACCAGCCGCTACCTCTGAGGGCTCTTCCTGCTCAGACTTTAAAATGGAAATTTGGATTTCTGGGTCTTTTCTGTGATGACCCAGGCAGCCCCAGTGAGGCGGACCTTGCCAAATGCAAAGACACTTCTTGAAAGACAGTGAAGACTAAACCGTGAATTCATCACAAAGAATGCAAGACGATTCTGGAGTTACTGGATGCCAGCTTAGCTTTGGTTATACTGTTAAAACACCCCCCCCCCAACATGCACCCCTGGCTCTCAAGCACCAAAGCCATAAATTCAGTTTCTTACTCAAGTGAAATAATAGTGAGACTTCAAATTGAAGTTTATTCTTAAGCAGCATCACTTTGTCAGTTTCTATGCTTAATAAGCACATAAAAAAGATAGTGAAAGCTACCTAATTCTTAGTAAAGATTATTTCTCCGTTGTGTTTATGTTAAGGAAATAAACTTCCAGTGAAATATAATTAGTCCTATGAAAACTTTGTTTCTGCTCCTGCACATTTTTCTGTAGAAGGGATCTATAACTTTCATTCTTAAAAAGGCCCATGACTCAGAACAAAAAAACAAGAAAAACAATCAAAAACAAAAGATGGAGAACGTGGTCCCTCTCTGGAAGGGAGACCGAGACAGCCGAGTTAGAATAATATAAAACGATTCCTTCAATTTACACTTTTATTATCTTCTCAGGTTAAATATGGGAATGCTAAATATGATGGATAGTAGGTTTGCCTAAAATATGGAAAAAGATCTGTGTTTGTGAAGAAATTACTTTCACAGATCATGTTTATCATAATGTAGTGTTAAATTTTAAAGATTTTTTTTTTAATTTATTCATTTGAGACACAGAGATACAGAGATACAGAGAGAGAGCGAGAGAGAGAGCATGAGCAGGGGGAGAGGCAGGGAGAGAGGGAGAAGCAGGCTTCCCGCTGAGCCAGGAGCCCGATGCAGGGCTCGATCCCAGGACCTGAGTGGAAGGCAGACGCTTAACCATCTGAGCCACCCAGGCGCCCATGTAGTGTTAAATTTTAAAATGTCTACCATGTGCCTGGAATTATACCCACAAAATACCAAAGGAATTTATGCTCATATTAATAATGGCAAGATGGACAAAATAATCTACATCTTATTTTTCACAGAGATATGTGTGCCCTTGACAGTGGCCCCATGGTGATATTTCCTTCACTTTACAGAGGAAAAAAAAACACATAAAAATGATGCTATTGCATTGAAAGTGACAGAAAAGAACCTTGGGCCCCACATTCCATAGTGAGACACCTCCAAAGAGAAACTTCTCTGCCTTCTATGTGTGCCCAGAGCTCCATGGGCACATCAGTTTTATGTTCATATTTGATAACCAGAATGAGGGTAGAAAAGATTCCGGTTTTGCCCTCCTGAAGTCTGACTTGGCCTCTCCTAGAGTCAAATTCTATAGCGGGGGTGGGGGGGGCAACTTCAGAAGCCATTCCTGCTGCTTATTACTATTACTAGCAATCGTATTAGTGCTACTCCCAACGACTACATCTACATGTCCCTCTCATCTGCATGCCCATGACGTGCTGGGTGTTGGTGAATGGGCCAGTTCCATGCTGGCCTCTGAGCAGGACTCAGATGCAGGGGCTGGAGGCAGAGGAGTTTGGCTCAGGTCATCCTTGCTCTCAGCAACCAAACTAGATAATCAGGCTTCCTTAGGATCACCCCAGAGATATGCAATTTCTGAGCAGACACTGTTCAGCAGGTGCTTTTATTTTTTTGCCCCTGGTCAAATGGCAAGGGTCTGTGACTGCCTTCTAGGAGTTACGTTAGATATGGATGGAGGGAAGGATGGGTACTTTTGTTGTTGTGGGAAAACTAAGCTCTATAAATGATACGTTGGACACAGGGGTATGTGGATTCAGTAGGAGCTCAGCCTTTCATCTCATGTGACCATTAGTATGGTCCGTAGCCCTGGAGACCCTCTGGTCTTCCAGGTGTGCTAGACTGCAGCCCTTGACCAAAGACCTTCACCACTTCATCTGTTTGGACCTGTGTCATGGAGACTGATTTGGGGAAGTGTGAACTGCTTTGATCACAACTTTATGAGGCACTTCACTTCTTCGGGTCTCTTGGTTCTGGGTAGGCTTCCAGAAGGTGTTCACTTCTCTGGAGTCTTGTAGAAGCTGAGAACTAAGGGCTCTGGTGCTCTCTGGCAAGGCACAGCCAAACCCTGTCTGTTCATACCTTACCAATTCAGATGATGTTAAATCTAATAGGTGAATAAATTCATGGATATGGACGCTGTCTGAGGAGTATGATGCATTATGCAGAGGTGAGGGACCTCTGCTGACCTCTTTTGATATTTCCAACTATAAAGCTACTGGTGCCCAGAAGAGGTTCACAGTTACATTTCCCTTTGTGTTCCTGGGGCTTGGAGTGTGTGTGCAGTTATATTTCTTTCTCTTAGAGTATAGTGTTCTTGGGGCAGCGTAGGGAGTGGGACATAGAGGCAGAAGGGATTTTAGCTGTTTGGGCCTCTCCGAGCTCACTTAGCCTCTCTGACCCCCATTCCTTGTCTGTAAAGCAGGGATCATAATATGTATATTCTAGAATTATTTTGAGAAATAAATAAAACACTGTAAGTCATGTGCACAAACCCCCCTGGCATTTGGCCAACACACTAAAATGGTAGCTTTTGCCTTGTTCTCTAGGACACCTGGTATAGGGATCCAGAAATGCTGAATTGTGAACACTATTGCTGTGCCAAAACTTCATTCACATCCAAGACCTTACTCTTCTTTTCTGCCTTTTCTCCATGCATTTATTTTTTTTAATTAAGTTTTTATTTTAATTCCAGTATAGTTAACATACAGTATAATACTATTTCAAGTGTACAATATAGTGATTCAACACTTCTGTACATCACCCAGTGCTCATCACAGCAAGTGCCCTCCTTCATCCCCATCACCTATTTCACCCATCCTCCCACCCACCTCCCCTCTGGTAACCATCAGTTTGTTCTATATAGACAAGAGTCCATTTCTTGGTTTGTTTCTCTCTTTTTTTCCCTTTGTTCATTTGTTTTCTTTCTTAAATTCTACATATGAGTGAAATCATATGGTATTTGTCTTTTTCTGAGTCACTTATTTTGCTTGGCATTATACTCTCTGGATTCATCCATGTTGTTGCAAATGGCACGATCTTACTCTTTTTTATGGCTGAATAATATTGCATTGTATATATATATACCACCTCTTCTTTATTCGTCTATTAATGGAAATGGACACTTGGGTTGCTTCCATAATTTGGCTATTATAAATAATGCTGCAGTAAACATAGGGGTGCATGTATGTGGTCTAGTGGTTAGGATTTGGTGCTCTCCATCCATTTACTTTAACTTATTATTAAATCAACAAAGCTGCCTGTTCACAGCTTCCCAATACATTACTGCTCATGTAGGGAGCAGCTACTGATGACTGTTGTAAATCAAGCCATGCACTAGGGGTCACCTTGGGCTTACCCTGCCCTCAATGATCCTAGAGTAGATTGCACAAGTCAGCAGTACGTGGTTCAGTGATTCCATTGGGATGAGAAGCACCTTTTTTTCTGCAGATATTAGGGCAGGTTTCTTAGGTCGCATCTGAGATGAGTTTGATACATGTATAGGATTTGGACATACAAATATGGAGGGAAGAATATTCCAGAAACAGGGAATGGTATGAGCAAGAGTATGGAGGCAGGCAGGAAAGGGAGAGCCATATATAGAGAAGGAAAGGAAGTCTCAGATGGAGTTTTAAATTCATGAAAGAGAGGAGGAAGAAGAAATGGAGTTGACAAGATCGATCAGAGCCTGGTCTGGAAGTAGCTTGGCTATCTCTTGATTTTTCAGAGCTGGGGAAAGTACCCATCTTTCTTGTTCCCTACAGTGTTTTGAGCTGTCAGACCTCAGCTTTTTTTAGATGATGAATTCTATACTGGAAATATTCAAAATAAGAATTCTTTATAACAATTCACCTAAAAACAAAGAGACATCTTGCATGCTAAAGACTTGAAAGCAGTATACACATGGCAAGTCCAGTTGACACGTGTGTGACTTTGGACTGAGTCTCCTATTGGGATGAACTTGAAAGCCGATGCACTGTGCCTTTGAACTCAGAGCTGCAATGATGGCACTTGTATTTAGTGCCTGTTCTGTTCAGAAAAAAAAGTATAAATCTTCACTTGTGAACTCTGTGATTTTTTTTTCCTGAATACTTGTTCCTGTGTTTAAAGGGGGGGGGGAATTCTAGTGACTGAATTCTGTAATTGGAGTCCTTTGAAGATAAATCCTAAGTAATGACTCATGTATTATAGGTTATTTTTAAGCCATTAGAAAAGTTGGAAGCTCATCAGAAAAAGCAGTGAGTATATATGTCACAGAGACCTCAAATCCAGATGACTGACTCACATTCTTTTGTCACATTCAATGCTGTGTACTTAAAACTACTTGGAAAATGATTTTTTAAATGAATTATTTTAGAACAAGAGAACTCAAGGATATAGTAGTTCTACTTGCTGTCATCTTTTTCAATTATTTATTTTACTTCAGATTTCTTTTCCACAGCACACACACAAAAAAGTACTTCTTATTCATTTTGTAGTTATTAAGGAGAGTCATCAACAATGAAAATTAACATCCAAAAGCTTGAAAGTATTAAACTAAGCCTACAAAAATGAAATAGCAGGATTCTTCTCATTGCCCCGTCAGCCTCTCTTCCTTCCTTCCCTGCTGTGGACTTGCTTCTTGCCCTCCTGGGCTCCACATCCTGGGCACTGGTAGGAGCACTGAGCTGAGGTGTTCACTGTGATCACCTTCTGCAGAGAAAGAGTACCGAGGACCTCAATATGCGAGAAATAGGGCTCATGTTCTTTGAAGAGGAAGCCTAGTGTTCCTTGGGAGGCATGAACAAGAAGACACTAGGAACTTTCGAGAGACACATAAAATGAAGTCCTGACAGTCTTGATGTTTCCACACGAGAACGGTGGGTCATGTAAGTGACAGGAAAGAGCATCTCAGTGAAAGCATGGGCTGTGTCCTCAGTAAATTTATTGAGCACTTGGGGGAAGCATCATACTGCCTGGCTTAAGCCCATCGGCGAGTCCCTACCCCCACTCCATCCTCCCCCATTGTCCTCTTACTGTGGCCACTCTGGCCACCAATAGTTCCCCTCGTTGGCCATACTTTCGCTTGCCTTTGAGCTGTCCCCTCCACCTGGAGCAGTGTTCCCTCCCATCCTTCCCTCTCGCCCCCAGCACATCCCTGCTGTCTCTGCAGGTCTCAGTTTACAGTTCTGACTAGAGGGGGGTAACATCCTGTAACATTTCACGGCATCGTTATGTTTAGTTCCTGATGTAGACTGCACGGTCTTTGGGGGACTGTCTCAGTCACACCCCACTAGCATTTAGCAGAGTGTGTGGAACAGACATAGAGGACATTCAGACATCCAGAGGAAGGAGAACAGAAGGACGAGAGGAAAGACAAAGGAAGGAAGAAGGAGGAGAAAGAATTCAATTCCTGCATGGGATTGAGCCAGGCACTGGAAGTAAAATTTGAGTTAAGTGCCCTTGGCCACAGGAGCTCGAAGCCTCGTGAGGAAGAGAGACTTGTACCAAATTATTAAAAATGCAATGTGTGAAAACTTGTGCTAGTGGTGCACACACAAGTCTCCTGGGCCCCAGAGGGTGACTCCTGAGCATGAGTGAGACCTTGCTACGGATCTCAGGATAGTGGGCCCAGAAGGTCGGGCGATGAGATTGCCCTGGATGTAAGGTTGGCCACCAAGGTTGCCATGCGCAGCCTCAGGTGCCCACAGGACTCTCCTTGCTTCCACCTGAAGGGGCTGGATCAAGCCTGTGTTTTGTGTAGGGACACTGAGGCTCTCTGGGCTTACATGCCCCAAATCATGGGAAAGCACAGGGGGCCACCACTCCCTGATTCCTGCGGGCATGATCTCTTGCCCGAACATGGAGGGGCTTCCAGCTTGAGTGTGGTTCTGATGAGCTGCTTGAGGCCAGAAGGTTTGCCTTCTACCCAGAGCTGGTCCAGCTTCCACCATTGCTATGATGCTAGAAGAAAGAACACTGTGGGCAACTATATACGAGCTTATCAAACTGGGGCATTAACGGGTGTGATCTCATTTAAAGTTTTTAAAAATAAAAGGCTAATAGGAGATGCCCAAGTGTCGTCCAAGTGAGTAGCTGTTCTTCCTACGAGCTGTGGAAAAGCACAGGGAGGGGCGCCTGGGTGGCTCAGTCGTTAAGCGTCTGCCTTCGGTTCAGGTCACGATCCTGGGGTCCTGCGATCGAGCCCCACATGGGCCTCCCTGCTCCACAGGAAGCCTGCTTCTCCCTCTCCCACTCCCCCTGCTTGTGTTCCCTCTCTCGCTGTGTCTCTCTCTGTCAAATAAATAAATAGAATCTAAAAAAAAAAAAAAAGAAAAAAGAAAAAAAAGAAAAGCACAGGGAGAAGCGCATACCAGCCCTGCTGGGACTCCTCACTCCCGTTCTGTCCTTCTGTCCTCAGTAATCTCCCTGACTGCAGTGGGAAAGAAAAAGCAAATGAGCGTGAGGCTGTGGGAGAAGCTTCCACGGTGACGGGTCCTTATTCATTGTTCTGTATGATTACAATGCGATGGGAACTTGTGAGGGTTCAAATTAAAACAAGACCACAGCCTGTGGAGTGGTTTACTTTTTTGTTCATTTGGCTCCTTATTAGGCAGTAGCTGTTGCGTATTTCTTACATGACATTAGCTCTAATGACAGTAGCAACATCCTAATTATTAAGGGGCCCCTCCATCAACTTTGATTGCAACAGAGGCCAGGGAAATCTCGTAGAAACCTCGGGCTCCATAGAGATGCAACATGGAAGCATTAGATTGTGGCGCGAGCCCGTCAGCTTTGCGGGCAGGCCCCTTCCTATCCATTCTGCCCTCTGACCCATGGATGGACAGTGGCCATGGCCATGCATTTCTGATATGGTTGGGTGCGTTAGCCTGTCCCCATGCATGAGAACTCAAGCCAGGAAGTTTGATCCTGAACCCTCCACTCATGAATGCACGCTCCCCATACACTTTTGTCCTCACCGTGGACCCCTCACTGAACGGAGGGAGGGCAACTCCTTAATCCATCATGGCAGTTTATTCTACTTCCCCGGCATCTTAGCACAAACCATATCGAATTTTTCTTTTTCTCTAAACATCACCTAATTTAACACCTCGGCTAAAATTCTATGCTTGCCTGGCTTTTAATATAGCAAATTTTGTTGGCAAATAGTTCAGGGAACATTCTGATATTGGAGACAAATTCTACAGACGCTTCAGGTTTCATTTCATTTCCCAAACAGTAGGAGCCAACTCTTAAGTACATGGTTGCAATTCATCCAGTCATTTGTGTTGATCCTCTGAAAGACAGACATCATCCTTGACAGGGAAGTAAAACATGGGGATGCTTAGCCGTGCTTTCTCCCACGGAGCCTGCAGGACCACCATAGAGTCGGGCGTCCTGGTGTCTCGACTGCAGCCCCCCGCCCTTCACTGGTCCCGTCCTTCTCTCTTCTAGCCTCACCTCAGGGGCCAGCCAACATCGGGAAGAGTAGCCCCGAGGCCAAGGCACAGAGACGAGGGGTGGTGTCGGCCCCACTGTGAGCAGACCACAGACGGAGGCAGGGTGAGGAGAGCAGCTCCCGTCTGCCATTCACGTGTGTCTCTGTGACACACTGCTCCTGGACACGGCTCCACACTGGTGGTTTTATGCCTGGGGCTCTCTGGTGATAACATAGGGGGCAGAGAAGAGTGAAAATGAAGGTTTTGAGGGATGAGGTTATTTTCAAAATGTCCCCTTTCCATCGCAGTTGTAGAGTCTAGAGGCAAATACTGTACTTGTTGAGTGCTTGGGCACGTATGTCTTTTAGGAAATCAGTTATGATAGAGTGATGGAGCTGGTTCCAGCATCTGGGCTGCTCTGTTTTGAGTGGCTGTGCTGGTCTGGGCAGGTTTCCGTGGTACAGGCAAACTCTCATATGTGGGACTGTGTTGGTCAGAACCCACCTGGTCTGTCCTCATCGTGCTTGATGTGGTGCTGCCAGGCCGGCTCCTCAAAGGAGATCAGTCACTGAATAAAATCACAGCCTCAAACCGTGTCCTTTTCCTGAACCGGGCCTAGCCCTCCCTCCGCTCACCACAGTCAGCTATTACCACACTAACACACGGCCCAGTAACATAACAGACCACCCAGAGGCCCGCGGCATCGTCCCACTAAGCATTTCTTCCTTGGTCATCTGATTGTAGGTCACCTGGTTCCGCCGATCTCGGCTGGGCTCAGCTAGGCTCGGCCCAGCCCGCAGTTCGGATCCAGTTCTGCTCTCTTCCTCAAGGCCAGTGGACTAGTCAGAGCCAGGTCCTCTCAGGCAAGTGGCAGAAGCACAGAAGTCCAAACCCATCACGAGAGTCCATTCCAGGCTGCTGCCCGTGTCATGTCCACTGACACCCAAATTGGCCAAACCAGGTCACGTGCTCAGGCCCAACATCAAGGAGATGGGAAGCATCTCTGCCCCGTGAAGCCAAATCAAGTCACGGGGCCAAACCCAAGTGGATATTTGTGGAAAAATAACATAAACTCTCACACCATCACAGGGCCTGGCCACGTGAGGTCAATCCCATATCAGTCTTCCTGTTTCTCTCTTGCTGCTCATGCTGAAACATAACCCTGCCTATATTAATGATGGTATAACCACAGCACTGGCGGGAGCATTAGCTCACACGTGAGAGAATGTGATCTAGATGGCGCCGCAGTTATGACGCTGGCCTGGGCTATTCCCAGCAGTGGGCTGGCATAACACACAGGCTTCTGTTTGGAAATTGGAGGAGGCTGGTCCTGTTCTCAGCTGAGGAACCATTCTTAGTCCCCCCTGCCAATGTACTGTTTGTACATATGTCTGTCTCCTCCTGGGCAACTCTCATTTCCTCCCAGAGGAGACACCTGCCCCTTTGTCCCCCATGTCTGCCCCTCCGCCCCACCCAGTTTTATGAAAGCCTCCCAGCGAACACCTATAAAATGGCAGAAGCCTCAGCTTTGCACCGCAGGTGGTTAGCAGTATGAACTTGGGCTTCTTGTTACATCATTTTAATTGTACCACATTAGAGATGGAGATGCCCTCAGAGATCATCTAGTTCAGCACTATCCAGTCAAACTTTCTACAGTTGGAAATGTTGTAGATCCATACTGTCCAGGACAGTAGCCATCGTCACTTCAAATGTGTCTGGTGGAGCTGAGGAACTGAATTTTAACTTCATTTAATTTTAATTTAGATTTATATTTAAATAGCCACACGTGGCTAGTCACTACCGTATTAGTGTAGATCTGGTTAATCTCTCACTGGCCCAGAGTAGATATCAATAGATAGTTCTTGAATGAACAAGAAGGAGGGAAATGACTCCCACCCAACATCACCCAGCAAAGTGGTGGCAAAGCCAAAGTAAGAGCCTGGGACATGGACAGGCTGGCCTGGGCACGTCCCCCGCGCCATGGCGCCTCCTCAAGGCCTGTATGTGTCTGTGCTAGCTTGGCCTTACTTCTCTACCCATAGCCTTCCAACAATATCTGCACACCTCTTGGTCAGATAGGCTGGGGTGGGGCCTGGAAACCCCAAACTATTTTTCTGTCTTTAGTAATTTGAAGAGTGAGCATCAAAAGCTCAATCAAACATCAAATAATTTTTACACAGTAGAAATAATATACACTTTCCATCCAAATGAAAACACAGGCTCCCAGCAATTTAATTATGCAAATGGGATATAAGCAGCAGCAAAACAGTGTTAAAGGGGAAGCTAAAATTTCCGGTGACATTTTCATTTCTAATTTCCTCTTTTGGTTAATATTATGCTGGTTTTCATGCACTGCTTAGGTGGATACTTTATTTCTCCGTGATAAGTGCCACTGCAGATTTATGCAAATACTACTAATCACTGTTGAGAAAGACGGCAGCCATTACCAGCTCTCCTGCCCACACGTGTTAGGCAGTAGCACTGGAGGAGGGAGTCCTTAGCCGTGAATTTGATAAGTACGCTGGTCAGCAAAGCTGCTGTGGCAGAAAGGGCTATTTTCCTCCAGCTGCATGGAGAATTCTGGATACTAAAGTATAATTCCCACCTTTGTTCTACGGGAGGCCCAAAGTGAAAATCGAAGAGTGGGTATAGACTGTTGTGCCCCCACCTCCTCAGAGGAGCCCCATTCCTTGGCCCTTTCCAGTCAGGACCTGTCATGGGGTGGGTCCTTCGGAAGCCAACCTGGAGTTGAGGATTTGGGTACAAGTAGTTTATTGAGAAAGTGCTCCCAGGAGAAACCTGTGAGGAGGGTGGAGGCATGGGACGTAGAAGGAGAGAAAGGCAGACAAGAGTGGGATCTCAGGCAGAGTCCCATGGAGGGTGGCTTCATCCTGATTCCACAGGGGCCACTGGATGTGTTTGTCCCCACCTGAAACCAGGGGACTGGGCTTTCATAATGTGCACTCCAAGTCACTCAGGGGCTAGAGTCATCCTGAGGCACTTGCTGCTCCCTGGGAGGACTGGTAGAGCATATGTAGGTCAAGGGCAGACCTCCGACGGGAGCCACTGAGGCAGGACTGTGGGTGGGCGCACAGAGACCGGAGGGGACTGGGCAGAGTGCTGGCCCTGTCCACCAGGGTCCCTGCCCACAGCTGGCACCCCTACCTCATTGCTCTTTTTCCAAAGCACGTGGCGTCTCTTCCCTGGAGTTCCCCTTGGGCACTTGAGAGCTTCCTGGTACATGATGTTCAGGCCACTGGGATTTTTTCATAATGGTTTTTATTCTGTCCGATCTCATTGGTATTTTGGCAGCAGCCTGCAGGGTTTTAAACAGAAGGGTGAGCAGAGGAGGGAATCTATAGCAAGCCCAGTGCAGAGAGTGTTCAGATCAAGAGAGATACTCACAGGTAAGGCCAGCTAATAAGGACCCCACATAAGCCAGAAATTCAGTTTCAGCTTTTCTTCTTCAGCCCCTGGGAATTTCCTGGGGATGCTGTAGAGAGCTCCACCAAAGGTCATGCCAGGACCTTTGGGGCTGGATCTCTGAGCAGCAGAGATAGTCTCCAGCAGGCCTTCCTGCTGCCTCTGGAGCAGCCTCCCCACACCTGTGTCACTGTTTGGGGGGGGACCGAATCCCAGGTGCCAGGCACCCTTATATTGAAGCACTCAGATCCTATTGGAGAAAAATTGGAGCCCTAGATACTTTCTTCTTATTTACCTTCTTTCAAGGAAGGTGTTCTCTTTTTGGCTCTGTGCAAAGCAGAAATGCTATTTTGAAGGTGAACATGAAAGCTCTCTTGGCAAAGAAATTGCTTTGTTCCATTTGAGAAAGCTCTCTGCCTTTGAGAGAAGAGAGGGCGTGGGGCTCTGAGAACTTGATTAGCTCTCATCATCTTTCCCTCCGGTTTCCAGGGACGAGGCTAGACAGAAAGGCTCACACGTTCTCCCCATGGCTCTCTCTGTCCCCTCACCTCAGAGCTTCAAGGGCCACACATCCAGAGCTGCGTGAGACTCTGGGATCCCTGTTGGGAGGGCAGACCCAGAGGGCCGAGCCTAGGGCCCGTGCAGGGGGAGAGGAACTGTGTTTGCACTTATCGTCTGTGGTTGAGGCTGGTTGGGCTGCTAAGTGGCTTTGAAAATCCCGCCTTAGGAAATGAGGTTGGCAGCACCTCAGCACATCACGCAGAGCGCGTTGTCAACTGTAAAGTGTTGAGCAGTTCCAGTTGCTGGTGGTGGTGATGAACTCTGGGCTGCAGGACCTCAGAGTACTGTGTGTACGTGCTTCGTCCTCTTCTAGCAGAGTGTTTGGTGGTGACGTGCCCCTCGGGTGCCAACCCTGCCCTCACCCCATGTCGCAGAACAGGGCAAGTGGGGAGCCCCCTCCTCCACACAGGCCCTTGACTGCAGCAGTGACAGAGGGTGATGACAGTGACTCTTATTCCTGAGCTCCTTCCCTACCCGCCCCCCAGCCCATGCAAGGAGTCTGTCAGAACAACATCAATTTTATTTTACTAAAATTGCCTACTCTTAAGTAAACATAAAAAATATATACTGTATAATAGCACTTTAGAGCCCAGAAATGTAAAATTGAAAATAAAAGTGGAGGGGCACCTGGGTGGCTCAGTCGTTAAGCGTCTGCCTTCGGCTCAGGTCATGATCCCAGGGTCCTGGGATCGAGCCCTGCATCGGGCTCCCTGCTCGGTGGGGAGCCTGCTTCTCCCTCTCCCACTCCCCCTGCTTGTGTTCCCTCTCTCACTGTCTCTCTCTCTCTGTCAAATAAATAAATAAAATATTTAAAAAAAAAAAAGAAAAGAAAAGTGGAGTCCTCATCAGGATTTTGAGTAAGAAGACGTGGATTTGCGGTTGACTCGTTATGTACACGCATTCTCTCTGAGCCTCAGTTTCCCCATCTAGCAAACAGGACTAAGGCCCAGGTAGAAAGATTGTGTGATGGTCCAATAAGATGATATTTGATAAACATGAGCTGTAGAATGCTCCTCATACAGAGTTAATATCATCAGCGGCCTTAGCAAGGGGATTGGAGCCACTATAGGGCCCCTTTCCCTATTTCCTGGATGAGGACGCAGAGCCCCAGGTCAGTTCAGACTCCTCCATGGACCCCCAACAAGTGACTGACAGTGGGGCTCTAACCCCACGGCTTCCTGAGCAGGGCATCCCACGTGCTGCAGGGGGACGCAGGGGTGGATGGCCTTGTGGGCCACCCAGAGCCCAGTCCTGCCAGCTGCCAGCCGGCTCTGGAAGGGCCAGGCTCTGGAGGGGCCAGTGCTGGAGGCCTGCATGAGGAGGCTAGCGGTGTAGTCAAAGGAGGGACAGATCATGGGTGTTTGTAAAGGGGAGTGGATGTGGATTGGGGTGAAATTTCTCCCGCCCCGTTGAGTCAGCCCCACGCCTGCCTGTACCAGCAAGTTTTCTCCTTAAACCTCCAGTGCGTTGACTCCTTGTCCTTGAAACCTGGTGAGGAGAAGTGGACATCTGCCCTCGTGCAGAAGCTACGAGGGCAGAAGTCCACAGCACACTTCTCTCCCCACTCTCTTTCTTAAACTGGGCCCCAGTAACACTGGAGAAAGTTTCAGAGGGAGGGGGTTGAAGTTCTACCACCATCATTTCCTATTGCATTTTCTTACAGGCTTGAAGCTTTGTAGGGAGGAACCTTTAGTGCGTGCTATCTTCCGAGAGCTCTTGCTGGCTGTTCTCTCTTGCAGAAAGTGTTTTCCTCCAGAGGCAATTTCATTAGTGTGGTGGTTTTCCTGGTAACAGTAGTGGGGTCCTGCCGGGAGTGCCTGAGGCTGGGACTCCGCATGTCGCAGGGGTGGTGAACCAGAGGGAGCCCCAGTTCTCACACTCTCCTTCCCATGAGCTGAGAGTCTGGGTAGAAGCTGTGCTTATGTTCTGTGTGGCTGAGACTACATATGACGAGACTACATATGCCGTCCGCTGACATAGCTGTTTCCTTCTGCCCACCCTCCCTCTGGGCATCTCTCCCTCTCCTCCTCTCTCTCTCTGTCTGAAAGCCTTGTTCTAGAAGAAGTTTGCAGTTTTTCCCGTTTTCAAGTTAAGGATTTCTTTATAAGCATGTGGAGCATTTTTTATTTGGGTGACCTCATGTTGATGTGTTCCTTTCCATTTTTTGCATATTCCTTGAGAGCCTTGGGCTGGACAGTTTTGAAATATCCAAAATAAGAAATAATGTGAGATGAGAAAGTCAGTGATGTTCAAAGACCACTACATCCTTTCTTTCTGTCCTCATGCTTTTGACATCCAACTTCCTTAAATCTTATGCCTTCAGGACACACCTGTTTTGCAAGGACCAATTTCCGTGGTGTAGGCTAGCATTATGCACAGCATTCTTTAACAAAATAGTTCTTTGCTTATACCCATCACAGGCTGTAATTTTCTCACATCTTGTGTCATTAGCGGTTGTGACTTTTTTGCAAGAGGGAAAAAGTCTTTCATTTTGTCTTACTATCTCTTGAATTTTTAGTGTGTTCCCAAGAAACATTCGCTACCACTGAGACATATTTTAATAATTTCCAATCTCATTAAACTTGATGATATGAAAATGAAGATATTCTTACCTAACTTGTTAGGGATTCATTAAACAAATGAAAATAGAGATTGATAAATATTCAACGTTGCTGATCACTTTTGTCACCAGTTTTTAAGTCCCAGGTCATGAAATCTGATTCTTTACCCTCAGATCATCTTACTATGAAGTTAACCAGCATTAAAGGCCTGTTGTGCCTTAGTTCCTAACTCAAATTAAGCTAACTTATGACTCCACTCTTAATGAGTATGTGTAATAGTGTTGTTTCATGATTTAATTATCCACTCTACTTGTCTTGCAAAGAACACTATTATGAAGAAGGAATCGGGTGCCATTGTTAAAAACACCTTTTTAAAAAATCATTTGACAACCATCCAAGTTTTGTTTCTCCCATTTATATAACCAGCAGTTTCCTATCAGTATCAATTTACCTGTGTTGCCCTTTCTCTCTGTCACCTTCAGCGTTAGAAATTTTCATCCTGCCTTAAATTCTCGGTCCTGAGGAAACGAGCCATCATTTGGACTGTCCCTTTCCCCTCTAGCTGTGACATTCCAGAGCCCTGTTCACTTGTTCCTTCCCCCTTTGTCTGAGTCTTCTTTATTTCCACTCCTTCAAAGGATGAATGAAAACAATAGTTAATTAAACATGAAACTTTTTTTTTTTTTTTTACTATTTATAGTTAATTCTTCCCCATAAACCTTCAAATCCATTCTGGTTATTAATACATACATCGCAGATACCTATCTTTAGGCAGTAAACTTCAAAGCCCCAGAACTGGTTCTTTGTTTAAGTGGTATGTAGCCACACAAGGGGACTTCCTGCCGCCCCTTCGGAGCATGTGTGGAAGTGGAGGGGTGGCAGCAGAGGAGGCCCGACTGGGAAGCACCTGCAGAGCTGCGCCCGCGTCGCTCCCCACGCCTCACTGTTCTGTGTATTTTATGGACAAGCATGAAACCTCTAAAGATGCATAGAGCAGATGCACCGATTTAAAAAATACTTGTCTCTCTATATTTGTTTATATGTATATATCTTCATGCCCTATAAAGAAAAACAATCCATAAGAAAATTCCCCCAAAGTCATTGTAGAGGTCCAGAAATGTAGAGCTGGGAGGAACCCAGGATATCAGGTGAGACGCCCTCTCTGTGTAGCCAAGGCTTGGGATCCCCCCAGCATAATGGGAGAGGGATGGGGTCGAGGGGGACAAAGAACCAAGTGGCCAGTCAAACCTCAAGAGACTCAACAGGCCTCCACCTGAGAGTAGATGAGGCAGCCTCTGAACCCTATTCACAAAAATAATTTTAGCAAAGGTTCCTGTAGGTTAAGCCTTCTCCAATTTGCAACGCCTTTCACAGACCTCCATGTTCAGCCCTCTTCCCCGTCACCATAGCAACACACTTCTAATAAAGGAGGAGAGGGGAAGAAGCAATTTTGCAAATGTGACCTTCTCCTACCCTCAGTTTTGCCAATGTGTGTGGGGTTTTCCTTAGTTGTCCTGTCCTGTGAACTTGTAAGTCTCCTCTCAAGATCTTAACATCTTATAATAAATAGCCCTGACCACTAAAATAGGAAAGCCAGGCCTGGAAGCTTTAATAACTTGGCACTAAGTATTCTACTTAGAATAGGAGTCCCTAAGTGCCAGTCCATGGCCCGGCTGCTGTGGAGTCCAGAAGGCCCCAGTCCAGCCCAGCTGAATCACGGTCTCCAGTCATGGTTCCCAGGAGCCTGAATCCTTAATGCTGCCCACTAAGGTGCCCCCAGGTTTGCCAGTCCTGGTGTATTTTATACTAAAGCTATCCCAAATAGCCAGCATCCCAGCACTGTCTCTATGTCCTGTGCAGCAAACGAAGGGAAAGTGAAATAGCTCATACCAAACCCTGCATGGATGACAAAAGGGAACAGCAAGAACTGTTTTAGACAAAAATGAAGGTTATCATAAGATGGCACTATCCTTAGTTACCCTTAGGTAAAGTAGGAAAGATGTCAGAATTAAAAAAAAAAAAAAACTAGACACCAAGACAAAGAAAAAGGAATGCAGGCCAAGGCGGGTGGAAACATCTACTGATTTCAGCTCTTTCCCCAAGCACATTCCCAGCATAGAGCCCTCAGTCCTGATTAGGTATCTAACTTCTCTGCACTAATTTTTCTGGGTTTTTTGGTGCATCTCTGTTGAAAAGGATGTGGAAAGTCTCAGTCATAGACAGAAATGAGCAGAAACTACAAAGCACCAGTTCCCCTCTGTGAATGCATGTCTGTTGAGGCCATGTGCACTGTTAGGTTTTGCTGTTATAGCATTAACTTCTATAGATCCCACTGGTAATCAGTTTGCAGTTTGAAATTATCCAGGTTACACTTGTCTGCATGATTCAGTTCAGTGAATTGATCTGAAATATCTCTGGATAATGTCCTCACAGTTTATTCTGACTGATACAGTCTAAAATGGAACCTTCTGGAAAGATTTTTTCTCATGTTGTCTGGATTGGTCATGGCCATGCATAAGTTATTCAGAAGTGTGTTATCAGCTTGCCCTCTGGATCTCAATGCACAATGCTTCGCTTGAAAAAAAAAAAGTCTCAGAAATTCCAGATGAGATGACTAGAAAGTATGTTTAAAGGTTAAAGTTGATTTAAAGGGTGGTGCCACCCTTGTGAAAGAAAGGATCTTAAACTCTCTTGCCTGCCACACCATCTGGCCATCCAAGCAGCATAGTGCAAGCTTAGTCTTAATCCATGAGCAGCCGAGATTTCTGGCTTCCAACTAAGACTGTCACTGGAAAGATGGGAATCTCTAAATACTGTCCTTTTGTACCACTAGTGTGGTTGATCATGATGAAATCAAGTTGATTCTTGCTTGGGCTTGACTGTTTTCCAGAATTTTCTTAAAATTATGTGAATGTTTGATTGGAATTCACAGATGTTGAAAAAGCCCCCAGATTTGCTTTGTAATGGATTCTTTTAGGGTAGATCGGCTTTGAAAGGGAAATGTGGATCTGTTGGTTTATGTTTTATTTTTCTCCCCTTGGCTGGAGAACCTCTGCTTACTAGAGGAACAGCCCCATCCCGCAGGCCATACAATGGTCATGCTCAGATTTCCCATGGTTACTGAAGAAAGGCCCAGGAGCTTTTAAGACCCAACATCCCAAGATCTTACTTCGTTTAATTATGATCCTATACTTCTACAACAGGTACATTTTCACATTTTATTTTATTTTTAAAAGCTATTTATTTTTAGCTTATAGAAAATTTGGAAAGACATTTAAGAGGAAAGAAAAATTATACCATAGTCCCAGATAAATTGTTGGTTATAACTTTGGTGTATTTTCTTCTAATCATATGTCTGCTTGTTCCATATTAATATTTATCACTTGCTCTTTATAAGGCACTAAGGAACAATCTGAAGTTATTAACAGTCAGTCAAAGAGAGATCAATGGAGTTATTGGGAAATTCTTGTTAAGTCCAAATGGGGAAAACAAAGTGCTAAGAAATTTGTCTCAAACAACTTTCAAGAGTCTATAAGTTTGGCACAGGTATTGGGAGTGAGGAGAAAGGTGGATTGCAGAGAAAATGTTCATTTTTCCCTTGAATCTGTAAAATAGTTAAGAAAATGTATAGGTAAATGTAGAAAAAAGAGAAACTGAGGAATTCTAAATGATGCTGTGACACTTTTGTTACCCTGGGGCTGGGAATATGGACAGAAAACAAAAGGCGTAAGAATAACCTTGGGTAGACATTTTTCTTCATGTTCTTACTTTCTTTTTTTTTTTTTTTAAGGATCTAAGAGCAAGGAATTAATGTTAAGCAGTCAGGTTTTATTCTATAGTTGCACACATTATTAACCCAAGAACACTCCATTTTCTTAAGGTAATTGGAGTAGATTAGCTGTCAAGAACTCAGGAGCACAGGCCCAGTTTGAATTGATTTGCCCAAATGGTTCTGCTGTCTTGACGAGTCCCTTACATGCATCACTGCTGTGCCATTTCCTTAACTGTTGGCCCCAAGGAGACAGGCCTGCCTGACGCAGTCAGGACTAACGAGGTCTCTTACCCTAATGAACGGTTGCAGGCCTGACCCACAGAACTAACCCATACCTAAGTCGGTCTAAGGGCAACTCCCTTCTTTCACCCAAATGGTTGCTGTGCCTGAAAGAGTTCATTAGAAAGTTTAATGATAGTCCAAGAGCAGGGACTTGAGGCTGCTTCAGTGTTTTTGTGGGAGGGGTGTGTGTGTGTGTGTGCGTGTGTGTGTGTGTGTGTGTGTGTGTGTGTTACATGAGCAAACCCTTTAGTCTCTGTGAAACCACCATGCCAAGTGCCAAGCTCCAGATCTCGGGGACCACCCTCCCCCAGAGACGGGCAGAGATGGGCCACTCCTCCTGGCTCCCTGTATCCTCCTTGCCTCTTTTCTCTCTAACCTCTGTAGCCACTGTGAGCATACCAGCAAGGCTCAGCAAAAGCCCAGAACCCCAGACTTCTTCCATGGCCATGGCTGGGCTGCTTCCACAGGCTTCGCTCTGTTGCCTGGAACTACCCTGAGGCCCAAGTGAAAATGTGGGCATAGAAGTCCTTTAAGCCACAGAGTGCTGGGGGCAGAGGGCTCTTCGGAGCTTTTAGATACTTAGGGGTGAACAGACCTCTTACTCTGTGGCTTGGCTCTGAGCCTCTCACTCCGCACTCTTTACCTTGATAATGCACCTGCTTCTTGCAGCATCATTGCCTGTCCATGCCCAGCTCTGGTCCCTGAAGCTTCATTCCTGGATGGGTTTGCAGAATAGTAGGAGAATAGTTAGACCTAACCTGACTGGTTTTGCCTGTAAGAACTGCCTAGGTAAGCATTGCCTGAAGAATTGGGATAGCATGTGAGCAGTGGCCAGCCTTGGGACATGTCCAAACGTGCTCTGATTGTCAGATAATTTGTAAAAGAAAGAACAAGAACCATTTGATCCTCTCGATAGATGCAGAAAAATCATTTGACAAAGTACAGCATCCTTTCTTGATCAAAACTCTTCAGACTATAGAGATAGAGGGTACATACCTCAATATCATAAAAGCCATCTATGAAAAACCCACAGCAAATATCATTCTCAATGGGAAAAAACTGAGAGCTTTCCCCCTAAGGTCACGAATGTGGCAGGGATGTCCACTATCACCACTGCTATTCAACATAGTACTAGAAGTCCTAGCCACAGCAATCAGACAACAAAAAGAAATAAAAGGCATCCAAATCGGGAAAGAAGAAGTCAAACTCTCACTCTTTGCAGATGATATGATACTTTATGTGGAAAACCCAAAAGACCACCCCAAAACTGCTAGAACTCATATAGGATTTCAGTAAAGTGGCAGGATATAAAATCAATGCACAGAAATCAGTGGCATTCCTATACACCAACAATAAGACAGAAGAAAGAGAAATTAAGGAGTCGATCCCATTTACAATTGCACCCAAAACCATAAGATACCTAGGAATAAATCTAACCAAAGAGGGAAAGAATCTGTACTCAGAAAACTATAAAATACTCATGAAAGAAATTGAGGAGGACACAAAGAAATGGAAAAACGTTCCATGCTCATGGATTGGAAGAATAAATACTGTGAAGATGTCAATGCTAGCTAGAGCAATCTACATATTTAATGTCATCCCTATCAAAATATCATCCACTTTTTTCAAAGAAATGGAACAAATAATCCTAAAATGTGTATGGAACCAGAAAAGACCCCGAATAGCCAGAGGAATGTTGAAAAAGAAAAGCAAAGCTGGTGGCATCACAATTCCAGACTTCAAGCTCTATTACAAAGCTGTCATCATCAAGACAGTATGGTACTGGCACAAAAACAGACACATAGATCAATGGAACAGAATAGAGAGCCCAGAAATGGACCCTCAACTCTATGGTCAACTAATCTTCGACAAAGCAGGAAAGAATGTCCAATGGAAAAAAGACAGTCTCTTCAACAAATGGTGTTGGGAAAATTGGACAGCCACATGCAGAAGAATGAAACTGGACCATTTCCTTACACCACACACAAAAATAGACTCAAAATGGTTGAGAGACCTAAATGTGAGACAGGAGTCCATCAAAATCCTAAAGGAGAACACAGGCAGCAACCTCTTCGACCTCAGCCACAGCAACTTCTTCCTAGAAACATCACCAAAGACAAGGGAAACAAGGGCAAAAATGAACTATTGGGACTTCATCAAGATAAAAAGCTTTTGCACAGCAAAAGAAACAGTCAACAAAACCAAAAGACAACCGACAGAATGGGAGAAGATATTTGCAAATGACATATCAGATAAAGGGCTAGTATCCAAAATCTATAAAGAACTTATCTAACTCAACACCCAAAGAACAAATGATCCAATCAAGAAATGGGCAGAAGACCTGAACAGACATTTTTCCAAAGAAGACATCCAAATGGCCAACAGACACGTGAAAAAGTACTCAACATTGCTTGGCATCAGGGAAATCCAAATCCAAACCTCAATGAGATACCACCTCACACCAGTCAGAATGGCTAAAATTAACAAGTCAGGAAACGACAGATGTTGGCGGGGATGCGGAGAAAGGGGAACCCTCCTACACTGTTGGTGGGGATGCAAGCTGGTGCAGCCACTCTGGGAAACAGTATGGAGGTTCCTCAAAAAGTTGAAAATAGAGCTACCATACAATCCAGCAATTGCACTACTGGGTATTTACCCCAAAGATACAAATGTAGTGATCCGAAGGGGTACGTGCACCCTGATGTTTATAGCAGTAATGTCCGCAATAGCTAAACTGTGGAAAGAGCCAAGGTGTCCATCGACAGATGAATGGATAAAGAAGATGTGGTATATATATATATATATATATATATATATACACACACACACACAATGGAATATTATGCAGCAATCAAAAGGAATGAAATCCTGCCATTTGCAATGACGTGGATGGAACTGGAGTGTATTATGCTGAGCGAAATAAGTCAATCAGAGAAAGACGTGTATCATATGATCTCACTGATATGAGGAATTCTTAATCTCAGGAAACAAACTGAGGGTTGCTGGAGTGGGGGGTGGGGTGGGAGGGATGGGATGGCTGGGTGATAGACATTGGGGAAGGTATGTGCTATGGTGAGCACTGTGAATTGTGTAAGACTGTTGAATCACAGACCTGTACCTCTGAAACAAATAATACATTATATGTTAAAAAAAAGAAGATAGTAGGAAGGGAAAAATGAAGGGGGGGAAATCGGAGGGGGAGACAAACCATAAGAGACTATAGACTCTGAGAAACAAACTGAGGGTTCTAGAGGGGAGGGGAGTGGGAGGATGGGTTAGCCTGGTGATGGGTATTAAAGAGGGCATGTATTGAATGGAGCACTGGGTGTGTTATATGCAAAAATGAATCATGGAACACTACATCAAAAACTAATGATGTAATGTATGGTGATTAACATAACATAATAAAATTAAATTTAAAAAAAAGTCAGTATGGGGTCCATTTCCTTGGGAAAGCAAAACCAGGACATTTGAGGGGAGAGAGAAGCTGGCAGAAGTTGATTGAATGGAACAAGGGGGAAATAGGCATGTAGGGATTAGAGACGCAAAGAGTCGTTGTGCTGGCCAGTTCTAATCTCTGACATTAACTCCAATGCACCTGAGTCCAGAATGCTCAGCGACAGCAGGATTGCAAAATCTGTGGCAGGAAACAGCTCTTAGCTTCGAGGGAGAAACACATTTAACTGTCCGGAGAGGAAACACTGGTCCTGTGGACTTAGGGCCAATTAATGTGATATTGATCTGAAACATCTTCATGCTCACACAAATTAGGGAACTTGAATTCCGGTGCTTATATTTTAATAATCTTGTATATTTCTGTATTTTTATTCCCCATTGCAATACCGTTTGTCAAATCTAATGCACTTTTCCAACAGATACCCTTTTTTTGTGAAGAGGTTTATTTTTTCATTCAAATGGCTTAAACCCCTATCATATATATATATATATAAGGTGTTTATTGCTATGTTGAATTAATGAAAACTTGGAAATAATCTAAATGTTCAACCATAGAGCCCTATTATGTAAATGTTGGTCCATCTATATAATAGAATACTGTGCAGTTCTTAAAAACAATATGGTAGAACTATATGTGTTGATAGAAAAAGGTGTTTATGACATCAGGATGCACAACTGTATTTATAGTATGATCCCATTTTTATAAATACTGAATAGATATGAGGTTGATATCTATGAGAAACAGATATTTCTAAGGTTAGAAATAAGTCTGTAAGGAATAGCCATGAATAGTGTGTCCCTGTAAAAGTGAAAGTTGTAGAGGGAAGATTTCATTTTTTTATTCATGCTTATATGTATTCATCCCTAGCATTTGGGTTTTTTTTACAGGGAGCATGGACTTCGGGGTTTTTTTTAGAAATCAGATTTCCTTTAAAATTAAACACCAGTGGGAAGAAAAAGATCACTAGAGTCACCAGATACTATAATTTCCTTAAACTGGATTCACTGCTGCCCAGATAGAGCCAAGAAGTTTAGAACATGTGAAAAAACAGAGATTTCAAAGTAGCCAATCAAGGTCCTTCATTACCCTCTGTTTAAGAATTGGGACTATTGATACACACAGCAGCTTGGATGGATCTCAAAGGAATTATGCTGAATCAAAGAAACCAGTGTCAAGAAGTTACAGAGAGTATGCTTCCATTTATCTGACACCCTCGAAACACCATCACTCTGGGGACAGAGAAGAGATCAGTGGTTTACCAGGGTTTGGGAACGGGGGCAGCAGAGGGGGGATTGTTTCTGGCAATGGAACCATTCTGGATCGTGATTGTGGTGGTGGTGAACATGCAATTTTCATGCCCGAATTCATAGAACTGTACACAGAAAAGTCCATTTTATTCCATGCTAATTAAAAAAGATTTTCTTAAGCAATGAAATAAAGGAACAGGGACCCGAGGGGGATCGTGTGTCTGACCCCACGTAAGAATTTGGCTGTAGTCTTGCAGTTGTCAGCACCACATATTCTCTCCTCTACGTGGCTGGCTCTCCTTGGCTGAGTCTCAGAGGCAGCCTCCCCTTACCTCTGTGCCCAGTGCACCAGTTCCTCCACCCGACAACTATAAGGGATTGTTTAGTTTGTGTCTGAGCAAATCTCGTATCAGGAAGCTCAAGACCTTTCAAGACTTTATATTGGATTTACATATATGCCTTCTATGGGACTTTTTCCCTACAACTTGCCTCAAGGGAATCTAATTTTGCTCTCTGATGATAAAATAAGGCCAACCCCTCTTAAATTCCAGAAATATCTGTTTACTGCAGTCATCTCTCTGCTCTCTGAGTCCCACAACTCTTGCTATGTTCAGGTTTTGAGACCCTCCAGCTTTCTGGTCTCTTTTGTCTGAAACCACATTGGCCAGAAGAGAGTGCTCCTCTGTGTGTGGTCTGGCAGTGGGGGATGGAGCTGGCCAGCTCTCCTGCCGATCCTAACACAGGTTTTCAGTCAGTGGTACTGATGGTCACATTGCCATCTCCGGAAGCCATATCGCTCTGTGGACTCGAAGTGTGCAAACACTGCCTTTTCACATCTGCGGCTGGGAAGCCTCATCTCCCCACCCGTATTCCCGAGTAGGTTCTTCGTCTTTCACTGCTGAATTGCACATTTAACCTGTTCATTACATCCTCCTGGGGTGACCATCCCAAACTATCCAGAATCCTGTGGGGCGCTAATTTGGCACACCCACCATCCTTCCCAGCCTCCGGCTCAGACATGCCAAGTCTTCATCTCTGTCAGTGTTGCCCCTCTTTCTAGAAGACTTGAGGAGGGGAGATGCCTGAGCTTCATCTCTGCCCCGTCACCTGTGACTCACTGGGAGAGCCTGTTCCATGGGAAGAGAAAGGGCAACGTACCCTTAAGGTTTCCTCTGCCCGTATTCCCTTCTGGAAAGATCCTCTGTGTTCCAAATATTGTCGCTCTTTATATGTGACTGTTAATTGTATGCCTTGATGCTAGTTTGGGTTGGTGGGGCAGGATGGCGCCACATAAATACAAGTTATCATCCTAATTGGCATCACTGCATACTTAAGCGGGTTTGAAACCTTGAGGTCTTCTCTGGCACTTCATGGGTGTGTAGTTATTACGAAATTACTACACATCTGGATGTCTCATTTCCATAATTGCTGCACTTGAAAGGTGACTACCGGCCTGTTCTAGAATGAAAAGGTGTTAATTATGTTAATAATCGGGAATTCTGAAGCAGCGTCTCTGAGTGAGTGCTGGAGGGGTGTGGGTTCCAGAGACCGCAGAGAAGACAGCCAGTGACCTGGTGCCAGTGTCCGAGCAAATGGACATAAAAGGAAGTAGAGACACTATAGAAATGTGAGAAAAACGTCTAAAGGAAAAGCAGATTATAAAAGGCCATTGAGGCAATTTTTTGGCGTGACTGAAAAGTGCACTTGATATAATGAGGTAAATTAAATAGACCAGGGATGTGGTGCAGTTGCTTCTGAGCAAAGTGTTCTATGGACTCTGTCCGTCAAGATACCTTCTTCTAAAACATTGCTTAAGATGTGAGGGTAAATGGAGAGAGAGTGCTAGGTCACCTTCCCCCCACCTCAGAAGCCACGGGTTTATTTCCAAACCTTTTTTTTTTTTCTCATTTCACCAAGAAATAAATAAAATAACTCACCCCAAAGCAGTGTGCTGGGCTACTTACCAAGAGCTTGGAAACACCAAGACAGAGTTCCTAACAAATAAATGCAATGTTATCCAAAACTGACCTGTTTTATATAACTACTAAACTGCTTGGTCAAGAGACTGCATTCAATTCAGAGCCCTTACATAAAACATTTGCCACTATGTTCTAAAGACCCTGCTCTTGATGGGGTGAGAAGGGGATCTGGCTTCTGGGTCGGTATTCTCTCGGATTGCTAGGCTGGCAAATGGTACCCCTGTCCTCTGTGTGCCTCCCAAAGCCCCAGACACTGTCAAACAGGACCATTTCTATAAGACCTTGAAATAGCTAAACTGTCCATTCTCACCAATCAGGGTCACTTAACTTAGGGGGATAAAAAGACACTTCATTAAAAACAGCTCAGACTATCTTAAAACAGACCTTACACATGACCCCCAAAATACACATTTTGTGTGAGCTTTTTCTTTTATCCCCAAACCCCCAAACCTCTACCCTATTGACCGTAAGCTTCATTTGCCTTAAGTCTGCCATTGACCTAATATTTTTCTTTTTCCCCTTTTTAACCAGAGGAGGTAGTATGTAATACTGTCCTACTATATGTGTCCTCTTGTGTATATACAAGCGTGTAAATGTAACTTTCTTTAACTTGTAGTTAATACATTTTCCAACAAAGGTAATCTAGTTGAAGAGGAGGAGTGGGAATTATAGCAGGCAGGCGTTTCAATCACAGATTCTAAATTGCACTTCAGTTAATAATGAAATTCTTGCAGGAATTAGCTGCAAACTTGTACTCAGGAATTGAATTTGAAGAGTTGTCCATATCGATTTGTGAAGTGTAATGGTACTTCTCGTGATCAGAATGCTGTGGATTTGCTGCCTGCAGAGAGGGTGGGAGAACAGAGCAGAGCAGTCTGTCCTCAGGGAGCCTGAGCTGTGCTGAAGCAAATAGCCCCCACTAACAGCCAGTAGGGGGTCCAGGAGCCCAGTTATTGTGTACACTGATTCTTACTGGAGTATGATAAAGACCTGGCTTTATTTTATTACATATATAAATGCATTATTTTATGTCTATACAGATATATTCATATACACATATGTGCCTACATTTACATAGTTATGTATATACATATACAATGTATAGTGTCCAGTTCTTATATACATATATATTACAAAATCCATTCTTTCATTAAAAACAGCTTTTTCAGTGCCAGGAGCTTCTAATATGTAATTTCCGTGTCTCTGAAAATCATTTTCAACCAAGACAATAACATAAATTCTAGAATTTACTGAATGGATAAGTATTTGAATTGAACATATCTGCTTTACGTAATAACATAAAATCTGATTTCTTTTTTATATTTAATTAGAATTTAACTCTTATCTTTCTTCAAAGAAACCAATGAATAGGGGTGCCTGGAGGGCTCAGTTGGTTAAGTGTCTGGCTCTTGGTTATGGCTCAGGTCATGATCTCATGGGTCATGAGGTCAAGCCCCACATTGGGCTCCATGCTCAACAGGGAGTCTGCTGGGGATTCTCTCTCCCTCTCCCTCTGCCCCTCCCCCCATGCATGCGGACGCATTCTGTCTCTAAGATAAATAAATCTTAAAAAAAAAAGAAAACAATGAATAATTTATATTTAAATAAAAATATTTTTTGAATAGTTATCTCGGTCCCTACTAACTTGTACTTCATCTTAATTCTTCAAAGTCCCCAGGATGCCCCCACCTCCTGGGCTTCATTTTTCTGAGCACCCAAACTAAAACTGTCATTTTTTGAAAAGAGGGATTTAGCTTGGGGATTCTTGGGAGAATATTGCTATTATACTCATCTAACTGTCACCAGGGATGGAGTGAATAGTGTCAAGCTGGACTTAAATGAAAAGCGTTATCACCTAAACTATCAGAAAATTGTAGGTTGCACTGTGAAGAAATGCGGGGCATTCTCCCACCATAACAAGCCCGACTGGTCCCTCCTAGTGCAGACGATCTCGTTTCAGCTGGGTAATTATCTCCTTTGGACAGGTGATCATTCATTTTTACTCTTGTGTTGCTAATTTTTTTTCCAACCTAACATTTTAGTAGAATACTTCCTCCAGGCAAGAGTGAAACATGCATAGTTTGTCACGAGATGCGAATTGGAAAACAAGAAAAGCAAAGGAAACCTTCCTAGGATCACAGTGTACAAGGTGAAAGAGGAAAATGCCCTTACGTGGCCTTCAATGAAAGGAAGAGAAAAACTGGCAGGTAGAGTCCCAGAGAGAGAGGGTGCCCTTCACTTTCAGCCTTTGCTTTTCCTTATATCTTCCCCCATTGTTCTTTCCACTTGTCCAAACCCCATTTCCCTGTGTCTGTGTCAGCCCCTCGACCGCTGCCGGCACACGGAGCTGTCTGCCCCTCCCCTGACTGGCACTTAATCCTCTGTACCTGGTGGGTTCCTGAGCCTGTTTTCTGTGATTCTTGAGTTCCTATGAAACTTTTCCCATCTACTCCCCCTGCCACATTAAGGGAGGGATGCTCCCTCACCTGCCTTTATATAGCTCTTGCCCAGAGTAGACAATAAATGCATTGAATTTAGTAAAGGATCTCAAATGAAACAGATGTTCCCCAGTCCCCTCACTCAGTGTAGCTTTTTTATTCAGCAAAGAAGTGGTTCATGACTGTGACATGAGCTTGATGTCTCCTCCCCAGGGGCCAGGCCTGCATCTTCCTGTGTCCCCCTGCATCCCTAACATAGGCCAGGCACACCAGAGATTCTCAGAACCTGCTCGCTAAATGGAAAGGCAGAGAAAGGGACACTTTCTTGATGCTTCAGCCCCAGTTGAAGTAGCTGCAACCGCAATCTCAGCACCCTGAGCCTAGGCTGGCCTGGCTTCCTGCTGGGACAGTCAGAATTCTTCAAAGCAACGTAACTGAAATGTTGCTGGATCATGAAACAGCGCGAGATAACCAGGTGTAGGCTCCGCTGCCCTCCCCATTTAGGAATGCTGGGAGGTAGCCAACCTGTATCCGCCACCCACAAGAAAGAGGAAACATTTCAAATCTACTTTTTTTTAAATTTTTCTTATTTTTAATCCTCAAGTCTGTCTGTTCCTGGGGCTCTTGAACTGTAGTTATTTTGCTTGTTACTTTTTGTTGACTCAAAAAAAATACCCCTAAGGTAACCCCCCCCCCCCCCCCCCCCGCCCTCCCGGGGTCTGCCTTTTTTACCATCTGCAAGTGGGATTGGACTGGGGAGGGGCACTCTCAGCAATCGTGCAGGCATCCTCGCAACCAGCCCTGCCCGCTGGGGAGGAGGCGAAGTCAAGTGCTTGGCTGCAGGATTCCTGGATGTGGTCTCCTGGCTCGCTGACGAATTGACTTCCTGTAATACCGCAGTGTGAAACTGCTACAGTATTTAGTTGATACTGTAAATCCTAGTTAAGAAAAATGTTCATTTTTTGTCTCATAGCTGAATTTAAAGTTTCTTTCTCTAGATGTGCCCACTGTTTTATATTGTTGTAATTCAGCCGTATGGTATTTTGTTTTTCTTCTCCCTCTCCAATGTCCACTCACACACAGAGAGCTCTTTTGTGTTTGTATGCATGTATGTTTAATTTACACAAGTAACACTGTTCTTGTTCATGTTCAAGTGATCATACACTTTTAAAAAAATTTTTTTACCTAACACTATACTCAAAAACCCCATTCGTGTTACTTTGTGTACATGTAGTTCTTGCATCTAGAATATAGAGCTAGGGATGGACTTGCTGGACCATATATGGGCATCCTTTCTTTCAGTAAATACTGGTTGATTGTTTGACAGTGTGGCAGCAGCGGCTTAATCCCCCACAGTGGTCCGTGAGGGTTCTTGGCTCCTGCACGATCTTGTCAACATGCAGTATTCCCTACCTTTCTGTTTGCCAGGCACTTATATCCATTCTGGTGGGTACAAGGTAGTATTTCACTGTAAATTCATTTTGCATTTCTCAGCAAATTAGTGCTTTTGTGAATTTCCTGTTTATAACCTTTGCTCATTCTGTTGGTATTCCAGGCTGATTTGCAGATAGTGCTGATATATTCTAGATATTTATATGTGGATCTAAAGATGGCAAATATTATCTCCATGCCTGTCATGTTTGTTGACTTTGTCATGTCTGTCACCGACCAGAAAATTATCAACTGTTTGTCTTTGGTTTGTACTTTGAGAGCTTTGCTTAAGAAGCCTTTCCCTAATCCCTGGTCATAAAGATAACCTCCTACAATGTGTCCTTTTCACTTCATTTTTGAAATGTCATCCTGTAAATCTTTGGCACACATTTATTTCAGTTTCTTTAATTTTAATTTTGAGTCCAGCACAAATCTTGAATATAGACTTAACGTGTTTGTGAGGGGGCCTAACAAGCAGTACATGCTGAGCATTGGGTAATTTGGCCAGAAGAAAGTCAGCATCCATCATTTCGTTTACCAGTGCTTCTCAAACTTGAGAATTACCTGGGAGCTTGGTAAAAAGCAGATTCTTGATCCCTGCCAAAGATCCTAGTTCATTAGGTCTGGGGTGGGGCTCTGGAATCTGCTTTTTACCCACTTTGAGATGATTCTGATGCAGGGGTCTCTAGCTAGTAACTTGAGGGAAACTACCTTAGAGTTCAGTTGGGGCAGGTGCATCACTTTAAGAAACACCAGCCACAACAATCCACATAAGGGACTTTGAGCAAAGGGAATGTAATGGAGAATTTACCTGCCACCCCAGTCCAGCCTTTGGGCACTGCAGTCATTGGAGTGGGGGTGGTCCTGGGTATGAGGAAGTTAGGCTTCTATCCCCAAGAGTTGTTGAATATTTTATACCCCTAGCTCTTTTCACACTAACGCTGACTTTCTAAAGGGCACTGGAAACCAGGAATGGGTTTTTAGAGGACATTACCACCCTAATTAACACCTCTCCTCTTCTTTAAAGGTGCCCCCTGAAGTAGTAATGGAAATGTGAGATCTTGGGAGAAAGCACCTTCCCAAGGTCCCACTTTGCTGCATTATAAAGGGAAGAAAGTAAGAACCAGAAAGACCTGGCAATTAAGATCCATGGGCAGTTTCCAGGTTTTAAAAAATGGCAGTAAGATATAATTACCTTAAATTACTAAACTCAAAACTTGTTCCAGAACACAGCCGACATGGCTTCTTTCAAGGCGGGGTCTCTCAGGATCAGTTCAGGAGCATATTCCCCCTTGAGAAGGATTCTTATCCAGGACAGGGGCAGGCAGAAGTTGTGCTCAGTGCCCAGCCTGGGTCTTGCGACTGGGCCAGGTTTGTGCATGGTTCCCTCAGTCCCAGAGACCCTGGAGGAATTTATGCTATGTGTATGAGGCTCCTGGGGACCCAGCCACTCTCCTGCTCTTGGAGAATGTGCTGTGATTCCAACAGTTGACCCGTATTAACACATTTGTCATCGTTACCAGGGTGGTAATAGTGATACCCTGTGGATTCATATAGCACGATTTACACAGGACTTTCCCCTAGATTCTCTCATAATAATAATGGCTGCTTTTTGTCACGTGCTCACAGTGAGATGGATGCTTTACATACATTACCTTTAATCCCCCCCCCACAGAAAACATAGAATCTGTGTTTCTATAGTTGGAGAGACAGAGACTCAAAACTACTCAAATTTCCTTTAAGCCACATAACCAGCAAGCAGCGGAGCTGGAATCAGAATTCAAGTAGCAGATTCTCCAGTCATATGCTATGTATTCAGTAATTTAAAGAAAATGCAAGTTTATATTTGTCTCAACCCATCAACATTTAAAATATAGCATATCTCTATCACTTCTGAGTTGTATTAAGTTATGAGGAACTTTTGTGTCTATCTAGACAAAGAAACCCCTGTGGAATCAACATGTAAAAGCTTAGGCTCTATGTTTATTATTCAACGACTCCAGCTATTCCAGTTCTTAATTCAGTGATTTTAAGAGAGTTATTTAACCTCTCTGACTGCAATTTCCAGATCTATTAATTGGACAAAATAGCAAAGCCTATTTCGAGTCGTTCTTAAGAGGCTTGCATGACATAATACATACAAAGGGTTTAGGAAAGTGTCAGGCACATGGAGAGCACCCAATAAATGTTAGATGCTTAAAAAACCAATATGGTGATATGATGGCATTTGCAGTGGCGGATTGGAGATGTACCTGCTTGGACCATGTACCAGGATGTATTTAATCTAATAAAACAATATGTGCAAAGATTTCTTCTTATTTACTAGAACGTAGATTTCGAGAGAACCACAGCCCTGCAGGTTCTCCCTTTTGATCTGGCCTCTCCCAGAATTGACAACAGTTAAACACCTTGCTCGTTCTGATGAGTTGCGATAACCATGCACATACAACATGAAAAGCGCTGTTAGGTCTTTTGAGCCATTGAGATCTCAGTGGAAATGAGGTGGCCTGTAGCCCTTAAACAGTGGAATACCAGCTGGTTGGCGGGATAAATTGCAGTCATGAGCACTCACATGCACCTGCCCACAGGGCCCTCCCGCCCCAGAGGAGAGGCCCACAGACCTGTGAGAGAGAAACACAGCCTGCACGTCCATTCCCAAGCCTGCCTCAGTGTCCATGCAGCCATTTTGAATCATCTCCAGGGCCATCTTGTACTAACTTTACCATTGCATGTAAGTGAAAGAAGGACCCCATTTCTAGAAAGGATGTAAGATCTATCTAAACTCATTTTCATAGACCTGTTACAGCCAATGATACCTTTTCAGACACAGTTGTTTATTCCCTAGACTCCACCATCCTATCATCAGAGGTACGGACTCCTCCATAGTTCCGTTTAGAACAAAATTAACCCATGCTGGGAGTAAATTTTTTAAATGGATCCGTCCTACCAGTTATGGTAGAAGATTAATCACTGATTTAGACCACTTCATTCCAGATGCCACCCATTTTCTTTGTAAGCCATGATTGGATCTATGGTGCCCAACTGCAGTTCTAGATTTTTTCTCACCTCACAGAGTGCACCGCTGATTGCCTGCAGCCATCACTCTGAGGTGACTCGGGTGGCTGGTTGACCCCGTGCAGCAGGATTTCCTGCAGGGCACACTCCCAGCCGGGCCTTTTCTTCCTACCAGCACTCTGCATAACACCCTTACTATATAGGAGATTCTGAATAAAATGTTTTAGGATAGTCGTAGCTATAATCCGAAACAAAAGATTTGTTTCTAGCATTTCTACCAGCTCTCGGTTTGGCCTTTCAGAACTGTTATGTTTACATTTAAGAAATTTAAGTTTTGAACTAAACACTGGCTCTAATAACTATGCCTGCTTACTGAATTTAAAACTAAACCCAAATATCCATTTTTATTAAAATATACAAACAACCATTTTTTAAAAACTAACAACCCAGTTCAAACCCATGTGGACTTAAGATAGAATATCAAACTTGTTCTACAAAGTGAGATTTTGTTTTGAGACCCAAATTTTTAAAAATATCTTCTCAAATCTCTATGCTAGAGAAAATTCCACCTATTATTATTTACCATTTACCAGTCATGAAATGGAAGAACTGAAACAAGGGGATTTTTTTCTGTCTTGTCTTCTTTACCTATATTTACCCCCATTAGGATTTTCTCAAGAGGTCCAAATAAGAGTTGAGAGCAATTTTTTCCTTTAAACTCATTAATATTTTATGGTAATCCCTGGGACAACAGTGTCCGATACACCCATTAGTTAAAGGGTCAATAAAACTGCATTAACAGGAGGGGGAGGTCAGGTGATTAATTCCCTGTAGGATCTGTGAGTTAACAGTAAATAGATATCAAAAGAAAGGAGTTGGCAGCAACTTTCCCAACCTGGGGCCCAGAAAGTAAATCTTCCCTGTCTGTAATCACAGGAAGTTATTCTAGTAGAGGGTGCCAGGGCCCTAGTTTGTGGTTTAGGTAGCACTGTGGAATAAATCAGAACATTCTGGAGTATTCTGGTAAATTTCTCCATTAGAATTACAGTTCTGTTCAGCATCAGCCATTTATGGTGAGGTTCCCATTATAATAAATTGATGGGATATATATTTGACGAAGAAAAAAAAAGTAGTTGTGATTTGGTAAATGTATGTGTGTGGGGAAGGGGCCAGCAGGCTAGAACTGGACTGGGTTATCTTCTCTTCTGTCATACAAGCTTCACAAATCTTTATGTTGGATATTTACCTTTATAAATAATCAGCTGTGCAGACCCTGAAAACTTAAAAAGTAAAATGGCAGTGTTTCCAAATCAGAAGAAATGAATTTGAATTGCTGAGAAAATAGATGTCACTGTCTATTTTACATTAAAATATTCAATCATTCAAACATTAAAATGTTTAATATATTCTTATTAATGTTTTCAGAGAATGACTGATACAATATTAACTTAGAAAATTGCATAGAGTCAGGGCGCCTGGGTGGACTCACTCTGTTAAGCGTCCGACTCTTGATTTCGGCTCAGGTCATGATCTCATGGGTCATGAGATCAAGCCCTGAGTCAGTCTCCGTGCTCAGTGGGGAGTCCGCTTAAGACTCTCTCCCTCTCCCTCTGCTCTTCCTCCTCAACCCCCTCCCCGCTCACATGCTCTCTAAAGAAAGAGAAAAGAAAATTGCAGAGAGTAATATATGGGCTAAATGTGAAAGATATTCCAAGATGTTAACTCATTCACTTACCAAAGATTTTAGTGCCTATTATTTGCAAGATGCTGTTGTAGATGCTGACATACGTGGTGAATGGAATAAAAAAGTTTCCTGCCTTCATGGAGCTTCGTACCAGTTATGGGGAGGGGGCACAGCATACTAGTTTTTGTTTTTTTTTAATAACAGCTTTGTTGAGGTATAATTCGTATACCATACACATCACCCACTTAAAGTATACAGTTCAATGTTGTTATTGGTCTGTACATCCACAGTTGTGCAACCATCCCTGCAGGTTCACAACAGTTTTATCAAAAGCAACCTCATACCCGTTAGCAATCACTTCCCATTTGCCCCCCTCTCTCTAGCCCCTGGCAACCACAAACTTTGCTCTCTACAGATTTGTCTCTTCTGGACCTTTCATATAAATGGAGCCATACAATATGTGGTGTAGCGTTTTGTGTCCGACTTTTTTCACCTAGTGTAGTGCTTTCAGAATTCATCTATGTTGTAGCTTATGTCAGTACTTCATTCCTTTTTTCTGCCAAATAATTATATCATATTATATTATATCCGTTGTATGGATATACCACATTATATTTATCCATTCATCAGTTGATGGTCATTTGGGTTTTCTCTACCTTTTGCTAATATGAATAATACTGCTATGAACATTCATGTACAGGTGTTCATGTAGACCTATGTTTTTGTTTCTCTTGGGTATGGAATTGCTGGGTCATATGGTAAATCCATGTTTAATCATTTGAGGAATTCCTGGAGTCTCTTCCAGAGTGGCTGCATCATTTTATGTTCTCACCAGTGGTGTATACGAGCTCTGATTTCTCCCCATCCTTATCATTATCGTCACTGGCTAATGTTTGTCTTTTTGGTTAAAGCCATCCTAGTGCGTATGAAGTGGTATTCCGTTGTGGTTTTGATTTGTATTTCCCTGATGGCTAGTGATATTGCACATCTTTTCATGTGCTTATTGGCCATTTGTATATCTTCTTTGAGGGATGTTTATTCAGTACTTGGCCCATTTATTAGTTGAGAGAAACTAGGGAAGGCATGGTCAGGGAGACCTCTCTGGTAGCCACGGCCCAAGTGCTGAGTAGGAGCTGGTCATGTAGAGGAGGGTATTCTGGACCTGTCGAGCACCAGGTGAACCTATGGTGAGTGAATTTGACTTACTTAAGGAGCAGATGGGCCAGTGAGACCAAAACACAGTGGATGAGAATTTTTCTTCATCATTGCTTTCTCTCTGTTCTTTGGATAGCATAATCGCTGTTGATATAAAGTGTGCTGATTCTTTTTTTTCTGTCTATTCAAATCTACTGTTGGGAGTCTCTAGTGAACTTACCATTTCATTTATTGTACTTTTCAATATCAGAATTCATTTTTTAAAAATTTCTTCTTTAAACATTTTTTTTCTCTTTATCAATATTCTCTATTTGGTGAACATTGTCATCACACTTTACTTCTTTAAACATGATTTCCATTAGGTCTTTGAGCATATTTCTAATGCTGCCTTGAGGTTCATGTCTGTTAAATCCAACTTCTGGGTCCTATCACAGTTGTTGCCTGATTTTTTTTTTTTCCTGTATGGGTCATGTTTTTCTGTTTCTTTGTATAGTCATAATTTCTTGTTGGAAACTAGACATTTTAGATAATATATTGTAGCAATTCTGGCTACTGATTTCCCTTCCCCCAGAGCTTGTTATTATTTGTTCATTTCTTTCTTTTTTTCTTTTTAAGATTCTTTTTTTTTTAATTTATTTGACAGAGAGCACAAGCAGGGGGAACAGCAGAGGGAGAGGGAGAAGCAGACTCCCCGCTGAGCAGGGAGCCTGATGCAAGGCTCGATCCCAGGACCCTGGGATCATGACTTGGGCCGAAGGCAGACGCTTAACCAACTGAGCCACCCAGGCACCCCTGTTCATTTATTTCTTCCATGACTAGTGATATTATTGTAGTGGGATCTATTTCTTTCCACCCTCCCCATAATATAGAGCCTCTCATGAAGCCTTCTAAGGATTGCAGCCTTGGGCATTTGCAGTCACCCTGGGATGATCATGGTTTTACCAGGCTGTCTGTCTCTTTCCCGGATCTCTCTGTTAAGCTGTCTGCCTCTTTGGTATCACATCTAGCTGTGAGCCTCTATTAATTACTGATTGCTGTGTATGTTTTCAAGAATGTTCTAGGGCAAAAATTGCTCTGCAGTCTGATCCAGATAAATTTGGACCCCTTTGCAGGGGAATTTTTTGAGGCCAGTCTTCAAGGTTTGTTCTGACCCCAGGAGGGCTCTCTTTTGGGCTATCTCTTTTCATGGTTCTCTTTGATAAAGAAGCTGGCCTGCAGTTTAGCTTGCTACTACAATGAAACTACTAGCCTTCCCTTACTTGCTTACCACCAAAAGCTGCTTTGTTTCTGGAGCATCCTTAGGCTTGAACTTCCTCATACTCTGTTCTAAATAAACTCATTTCCTTTGGGGACAGCTTTGGAGTTCTCTGTTCTTATGGCCTGCCTCTTCCCTGCACAAAATCTCTGAGCCACAACTCCGGAGCTGGGGGAGGGGACAGTGGCTCTCAGAGTGACACCCCTGCTTTATGAGCAGGGTAACCTCTGGCCTTCTCAGCTTACCTCTTCCAGCATGGAATCTCTAACCTATGAACAAACTGGGGCAAGGGCAATCAGGGCACCACTATTCTCAGGGTGCCACCCCTGACAGGGAACATCCGCTCTCTGTATGGGAAGTGGGTGAAGGAAGGGAGCCTCCAATTTCTCAGCTGTACTTGCCTGGAATTTAGCCTCTGCAACACATAGTTGGGCAGGATGAGCAATGTTGGTGTCTTGCCCCTCCTGGGGGTGTATCATAGGCCCTAACTGGGAATTGGCAAGAATGGGAGCCCTGTATTCTTGGTTACACCAGTCTAGAGTGGAGCGTCCATCATCCTGAGCTGGAAAGGGATGGAGGGGATTGTGGTTGACATGCCACAGACTTTCACTGTTCTCATTGATTGTTAGTGGATTTTCTTGAATAAATATTTCTTCATTTGCTGTATGCCCTTAAGACAATTTTAGACACCATTTAGAAAAATAATTTCTATCAATTATGTTTGTTTTGCTGGGACATGGGTCTGTGGAGCTCCTCATGTTGCCATTCCCGAAGTCTGTAACACCATTTCTACTCAAAAGAACAACTACTAACAAACTATGGTTAGACTCCAGCATTTAGCAAGCATTTTCTCAAAAAGTGAAGTCTATCACTTCGGGGAAAATAACTAACAGCATTTGTTGCCATAAAATTGAGTTTTCAAGCAAAAATTAGAATTTTAGGGTTGTGTAGTCACCACGGAGAGTTTGACAGTGTTCCAGTATGTAAAGATTTTTCTGGTGAGATCAGTGGTGATATTAATGAATGTGATTTTTATATTACATAACAAAATGCATCAACATTTTGGGCAGATCTTTACAACTCAGTACACTGGTATTTTTGAGATGACAAAACACATGAGATTACAAAATTTTGTATGGTAAAAGACCTATTCAAAGTGCAAGATAAATCATTGGATTTTCATGTAATAAGGGCATGGAAAGTTTACTGATATGGTTTCCATTCCATGTCACAATTATCCTTAAGAAACTTCCACTTGGGGCGCCTGGGTGGCTCAGTTGGTTAAGCGACTGCCTTCGGCTCAGGTCATGATCCTGGAGTCCCTGGATCGAGTCCTGCATCGGGCTCCCTGCTCAGCAGGGAGTCTGCTTCTCCCTCTGACCCTAACCCCTCTCATGTGCTCTCTCTCATTCTCTCTCTCTCAAATAAATAAATAAAATCTTAAAAAAAAAAAAAAAAGAAAAGAAACTTCCACTTGTTGAATTTTGGTGTAGCATCAAAGAAGAATATTCACAATCATCTGAAAAGAATATTATGATACTTCTCCACTTCCCAGTTACATATCTGTGTGAGGCTGAATTTTCTTTGTATATTTCAACCAAAACAATATATCCCAGCAGATTGAATGCAGAAGCAAACTTGAGAATCCAGTTGTCTTTTAATACATCCAACATTAAAGAATTTGCAAAATGTAAAACAATTACACTCTTGTTCCAAAATTTTCTTGCTTAGGAAAAATATATTTAAAGTAAAAACATTTGCTAATATGAATGGTTTTGTTATTTTAAAATGAATTTATAAATATTTTTAAATGTCTCACTTTTGATTTCTAATCCAGTAAATATTGATAAATAGTCCCCACATAAACAAAAGATCTTCAGGGTCCTCATTTTTTTTTTTGAATGTAAAGGGTTCTGACAATAAAAAGTTTGAAAACCACCCATCTAAGGGAGACCCATATATAATATCCATTAGATAAGTGTTTTCATGTATGCATTTGTGTATCTACATATGCACACATATACATATATATATATAAGCCTGCACTGAACAAAGATGTATTCTTTACAAAGACAGATGCAACAATTACACTTATAGATTATCACAGTTTCTTAACCAATTTAAAACAAATTACATATTCAGACCACATCTCTAACCCAGTCAAATTAAATTAGAAATGAATAATAAGCCATCCCATCACCATTACCACCACTGCCATTATTTGTTTGGAAACTGTGGCATATACATACTCTTAAATAATTCATGGCTTTAAAAGAATTTGATGATGTTCAGATTGAAAATATTTAGAACTGTTCTGGTTATCTATTGACATAAAACCGCACTGAAACTTACTGGCCTAAAAAAATTTATTTGCTGACAAATCTGTAGTTTGTCTTGGACTCAGTAAAGCCAACTTGTCTCTGCTCCTCTGTACCATGGGGCATCTGCTGGCACATCTCAAAGGCTGGGGGCTGGAATCATCTGAAGGCTTACTGTTATGTCTGGCAATTGATATTATCTCTTTATGTGGCGTCTTCACGTAGCCTGGGCGTCCGCAGAAAATGGTGGCTAGTTCTAAGGATGACCATCTCTAGAGAGCCTTGCAGAAGCTGCATTGCCTTTTATGACCCAGCTTCAGAAGTCACTCAATATCACTTCTCTCTGCTCCAGGTCAAGTCCCTAGGCTGAAGGAAGCAGGAAATTAGACTCCATTTTTTGATAGGAGGATTGTCAGAGAACCCCTGGGCATGTTTTAAAACCACTATAGAATTGAAGTAATAAAATTAAATAGTTTAACTTAGGCAGCACGTTAGTACTTTAGCTAGAGGGAAATTTTTAACATTAAAAACAAATTTTAAAAGCAAGAAACATTGAAAATAAATGTGTTGGTTATTCAACTAAAGAAGCTTGTAAAAGAATAACGGATTAAACCCAAAGAAAGCAGAAGGAAGAAAACGCTAGATATTAGAGTAGAAATTAATGAAATAGGAAATCATGCAATGAAGGAGAAGATCAGCAAAACCAAAAGATGATCTTATAAAATACTAATAAAATAGTCCAACTGGCTAAGGAGAAACAGAACAAATAATTATGCACCAACAATAGGAGCAACAGCCAACATTTAGTGAGCACTAAATGTATTCGTTGTTGTCACTTTTATTGCCAAGGACTCATCTAGGTATATTACATCCATTAACCAGTTTAATTTTCCCAACAATTAGATGAAACTGGCACGTTAGATAACCCTAATTTACAGATGATGAAGCCAAAGCATTGTGGAGGTTAAATAACTTGCCCATGGGATACATAGCTGCTAAGTGCCCTATTACTTTTCATCTTTGCTGTATCCGTGTTGATGCCTGCCTTTTCGTTCCTAATGGTGTTTTGTGTCCTCTGTCTTCTTGAGCAACCTTTCTAGAGGTTTGTCTACTCTCTTGGTCTTTACGAACCATCTCTTGGTTTTGTCGGTTTTTTGTGTGTGCATTTGTTTCTCTTTCATTCATCTTTGTTCCTGTAGTTAGTTCTAGTTCCCTTAGATTTATTCTCCTTTTCTTTTTCTAATTTATTAATTTGCATGATAAGCTCATTACTTTTTAGCCTTTCTTCCTTTCTGATGTAAGCATTTAGGGCTGTAAATATCCCTCCTAGGGCCACTTGCACTGCATTCCACAAGTTTTGATATATAGTGTGTGTGGTTTTTTTTTAATCACTCAGACCTAACTTAAAAACAATTTCATCATCCCGTCTTTGAATCTTAAGTTATTTATAAGTGTGGTTTTGGATTTCCAAACCTATGGGTTGTTTTGTTGTTGTGATTGACTTCTAATTGAATGGTGCTACGGTCAGGGAATATGATCTTTATAGATTCTCGTTCTTAAAGTTTTTTGAGACTTGCTTTATGGCCTAATATATTATCTCTTTTTATAAATGTTCCATGTGTGCATTAGAAGAATATGCGTTGTTCAGTTGTTTGATGTAAAGCTCTCTCTATCCATTACATTGAGGTTGTTAATTGTTTTGTTGAAGTATTCTGTATCTATTTATCCATTTGTATCTGCCTGATTATCAGCGAGGTTGTAAATTTGTGCATTTCTCCCTATAGTTTCTATCAAGTTTTGCTCCCTATATTTTGACACTATTTTACTAGGTGCATTGGAGTTTAGAATTGTATCATACTGGTGATTTGAAACTTTTAATATTATGCAGTAACTTTCTCTATCCCTAATTATGGTTTTTATCTTAAATCTCTTTTTTAGATTAATATAGTTATGTCCAATTTCTTTGAGTATTATTTTCATGGTTGGTCTTTTTCCATATTTTTACTTTCAATCTTTCTATATATCCTTTTGCTTTAGAAGTGGCTCTTATAAAGAGCATGGAGCTGGATTTTGTTTTGTTTGCTATTCTTTGTGTAACTTTCTCAGTTACACTTTTAACTTGGTTGTTTCCTCAATTGTTCTCTTTTATTGTAAAATACCTTTCATACAGAAGGGTATGTAAACATATTTCCATGATTTAAAGAATAATTATAATGCAGACATGTAGGATACAGCATGGCCAGTCCCTTGGCAACACTTGTGCGTCCCTCCCCTCTGACATTCTGCTCAGACTCCTCCTAAATCTAACCATTTGTCACTTGTATGATGATCCTTCTCTTCCTTTCTAACTTTAAAATTTTTTATTTTCTAATAAGAACACTTAAGACTTTGTCCTTGCAGTAGCCCTTTAATTAAAAAGTAGAAATTTCGGTATGTAGCCCTTTTATTCTTTTTAGTTCTAAATAGGTTCTATGTTCCTTTAAACATACTCTGTGTTCCATTTGTTCTCTCTCGTGTCATTAGAAGTATGTTTTAAATACTCAAAATTTATGAGGCTTTTAAAAAAATTATTTTTTTCTATTTTAATCGCATCATAGGTCAGAAAATACCATCTCTATGGTATCAGTTCTTAGTTATTTCTTTTTTTTTATTTTATTATGTTATGTTAATCACCATACATTACATCATTAGTTTTTGATGTAGTGTTCCATAATCTTGAGACTATTTGTAGCCTAATATGTGGTCAGTTTTTGCACTTCTTCATGTTTGGAAAAAAATGTGTGTTTTAGTTTTAGAGTACAGGACTCTATGTATAGCCATTATGTTAATCTTACTAGTTGTGTTACATTCCTCTCTTTATGATCTTCCTGATGTTTTGGGCTGCTTGATAGACCAATCAATGGTGATGTTGACACATCTCTCACTATGATTATCATTTCCAATATTTCCTTATAATTTGTTCATTTCTAGAAACTTTGTATATTTTAGGGTTGTGGTATTTATGTGTATACAACATCAGAATTGTTAGTTTCCTGGGCAACTTCCTAGAGAATTCTTCTCTTATCACTGTGTTTGGGCCTTCATCGTCATTTCTAAATAATGCTTTTTGCCTTAAGATCTGTTAGATCTGTTTTACCTTTCTCTTGCTTGTTGTATTAGTCAAGGTTCACCAGAGAAACAGAGCCAGTAGAGTGTGTGTGTGTGTGTATGTGTGTGTGTAGAGAGAGAGAGAGTTATGCCAGATTTCTGTATGTGTGTATATGGAGAAAGAGAGAGATTTATTTTAAGGAATTGGCTCACATAATTGTGAAGGCTTGGTGAGCCCCCAAATCTGCAGAATAGGCTGGTAGGCTGGAGACCCAGGGCAGAATTGCAGTTCAAATCCAAATCCAAAGGCAGTCTGCTGGCAGAATTCCCTTCTTCTTGGGTCCGGAGCAGGTGTCAGCATTTCTCTATTGAGGCCTTCAACTGATTGGATGAGGCCCACCCACATAATGGAGGTAACCTACTTTATTGCAAGTCTACCAATTTAAAGGTTAATCTCATCCAAAAAATGCTTTCACAGAAACATCTGGAATAGTGTTTGGCAAAATATTTGGGTGCTGTGGCCTAGCGAAGTTGAAACAAAATTAACTGTCACACTTGTTATTTCATTTTCCATCTTTTTACTCTCAGCCATTCTCTGCTTTTATGCCTTAGGTAAGTTTCATGTAAATAGCATCAAGTTAGATTTTGTTGTTGTTGTTATCTGATCTGACAGTCTCTTTTAACTGGTCTGTTTATTCCATTTGCATTTATTGTGATCCTATATGGAGTTAGTTTTTTCCATCATTTTGTGTATTTCTGACTTGTTCCCCTTCTGTTTTTTTCCTGGCTTCTAATAATAAATTGACTGTAATGTAAATAAATATACCCTTTTTCCTGTTCTACTGGCTTGAAAGGTATATGTTCTTTCTCTTTTATTTAGCAATTATCTTAGAAAAGTTAACAGGTATCATTGATTTAACAAAATCTAAAAGCAGTGCTGCTAAAAAGTGTGAACCACAGATTGGTGCCAGTCCAAGAATCTTTTTTTTTTTCACAATGAGATTAGTATATAGATTGAGTTTCCACAGCACGTAAGGACAGAAAGTGAGACCTTGGATAAATATGAGAAAGGAACTGGAAATTCAAGTTTTTGGGTACCAAAATAGCGTGTTCTGAGGCAGCCACACCAGCAGACAGCCCCAGGTTTTAATTTCTTCCTTGTGTTTTCTTGCCGGGGATTTCCCTTATTTCCTTGCTAGCTCAGCTATATATTTAAGGAAATGTGGGTTGTTTTTATCAGCACATCTAGGCTTTTATAGTGTGAGGTTTCTAGTCTATCCAGGCCTTAATGTTATATTGTTGGAAATGGAAGTCTCTCACAATGCATCTTTATCATCAGAAACAGTATTGATATATTTTCATTTAAAAGGGGAAAAAAATAAAAAGCACTCACCTTTACAAAGGGCTGGAGTTTCCTTTCCCAAGGTGTAAATCTTCCCCCTTCTGGGCCTGATCATCATTTTGATGGCCCAATGTGTGCACTCATCTCCATAAAAAGGGAATGTTTCCTACCTTACAACTCTTGGCAGGAAACAAAGACTATGATAATACTATGGACTTGCTACTCTAGGCTCCCTTGGAGCTGAGCCACAGGCAGGTGACTTCAGCTCTTGGTGTCAGACCCCTCCCTCATTGCAAAGTTTGACGTAGGAGCTAGTGACATAAGCAAGGGATGGTGAGTTTGCTCTCTGGAGAAGTGACAGGATCTCACTTTGCCAGACTGACTTCCTGGCACTTGGGCACAGAAGCAGGATGGCTACCAGTTGTGACTGTAGTACGATGGCCTTCCCAGTCAGAAGCGGCCCGATTGCAAGCTGGAGCAGCTTGTACCAGAGGCAGCGACAGGTGTGGACTTTGTCCCTGGAAGCGTAGCCTCAAATTTTTCAGCTCCCCCCCAAAATTGTGAGTCCCCCAATATCTTTCTCTGCTTGGATCAGCCAGGGTTGATCTCTCTGCAGCTTGCTGCTAAAAACTAAGAACCCAAGTGTTATATATATTTTTTTAATTTTTTTATTGTTATGTTAATCCCCATACATTACATCATTAGTTTTTGATGTAGTGTTCCATGATTCATTGTTTGTGCATAACACCCAGTGCTCCATGCAGAACGTGCCCTCTTTAATACCCATCACCAGGCTAACCCATCCTCCCACCTCCCTCCCCTCCCAAGTGTTATATTTATCTATGTTAAATTTCCGATTCTACGGAGCCAACAGTTCTGTGTTCTCTCCAAGAAGGAAACGCCTGGCAGGTTGCCTACCATCTTACCTGTGATACTGAGTACCCTCCGTCCCACAACTTTTCAAACTTTCTCATATGTCCCTTCCTTTAGTATCCATGTACAAGTGGTACCAATCATTTGGCATGAGTGTAGGTTCTCTAATCCTCTCCCAGGAGATCCTTGAACACCTCTTGGTTGTCCCCCTCTCACTGCATGCTCTGCCCTGTGTCTCCCAGGTTTAATCCTGGGCTCTTCTACCGGCTGCTGCCTTCCCCAGCGTGCCTTACCTCAGAGCACAGGGATAGCCACAGGGCTTGCCACCCAAGACGACCCTGAGGTACAGACCTGAGCAGAAAACAGACGTACAGCTGGGCTCTTAAAGATCACCTTGCCTGGCCCAGAGAACACCGCTAGACATGGATGCAGACTCCCTTCCGTTTGTTGAATAATCAGGAGTCAGCTGTCTGTGTTTCACTGCGTGAAGAAGTAAATTCAGGAGAAGTCAATCAAGCGGAGACCTCACTCGCCTCACTGGCTCTGTAGAGACATTTGCATCGTCACTCTGAATGTGCTCAGGCAGAAGAGTTCTAGCAGTTCCCGCAGTCACAGGATCTCCATGTTAATGAATTCCACTTCTCTCCTTTTCTTTGGGAAGCCGAATTAGCATTCCAGCAGGAACAACAAATGCTAAATTGTTAATAGCCTTCCTAGAGTTACTTCTTGCTATGACACCTTCGATGATTTAATCTTGATTTAAGCAGAGTGAAGTATCGGTGTAGGCGCCTGAACAGGAAGCTCTTTCAATGTAGAGCTTCTTCTTCTCAAGAAGAAGACAATCTTTGCTCCCAAACCCCGGAAAGAAGACAGTGCCAAGTAATTATTATCAGAGGCAGTGCTATAATTTTTTTTTAAAAATCATAATACCTAAATAATTATAACACTTGTTCATTTGTACTTGAAGGTTTGATGTTTTATGAACTTTGAATATGATACTGATTTCGTTCGGACATAAATGCACAATTCTGCCTTCCAGTCTTTTGCTGTGGACTGTTGTAATTTATTTCATTTTAAGAAACATTTCACTTATTCTTTAATATCATGAAACGTTCTATGTCTATGTCGAATTAGTCAGGGAATAAATTATTTCGACTTTTAAATATTTAATCAAACTTGTTTATCTAAATTTGACAGCTGTGGAGCCAAAGAGAAGCGCTCTGCGGGCATAGATCATCTGAGAGGTTTGCGAATCCCCATGCTCCCCCGACAGACATTCATCGTGAATTTTTTATTTGGAATCAGAGTTCTTTATCATTTCCCTTCATTTTAAAATGATCTGTTCACTTTAAGGACTGTTTTGTAACTTGAAATCTGAACCTCTTGGAGAGCAATTGGAAGTAAATAAACAGGGCTGCAACTGGGCAATATTCTAAATATTTCAAGTACTTTGAAAAGAGTTAAAAGAAATGGCTTCTTACAGCATGCTGAGTTTTCACAAAACTACCTCTTTTTTTTTTTTAATTTTTTTTATTGTTATGTTAATCCCCATACATTACATCATTAGTTTTAGATATAGTGTGCCATGATTCATTGTTTGTGCATAACACCCAGTGCTCCGTGCAGAACGTGCCCTCCCCAATACCCATCACCAGGCTAACCCATCCTCCCACCCCCCTCCCCTCTAGAACCCTCAGTTTGTTTTTCAGAGTCCATCGTCTCTCATGGTTCTTCTCCCCCTCCGATTTCCCCCCCTTCATTCTTCCCCTCCTGCTACATTCTTCTTCTTTTTTTCTTTCTTAACATATATTGCATTATTTGACAAAACTACCTCTTTTGATCACAGACTTGAGTATCCCTACGAATGATCTTTCACAGCTTTGTTCCCATCAGCCTTCCATCCTTTTGTATTCTTCCTTCAAAAGGCCACCAGTTGTGTAAGAGCCAAGATGGTGGCGTTAGCGTCCACGGTCATCTACGTCCTCTCTCCTGGACCCCAGACATACGAAAAGCTCTCTGTACTGACTTGCTTAAACAATTTCAGTAAGTCTTGATGCAGATCTTATTTTGTTTCCACTCAATAATGAGTTGAAGAAAATGCCATTTATCCCTGAGAGAAAAGTTAAACATGTTTAAAACTGAGAGTTGGACCCTTTGACTATATCTTTGTAAGTCTCCGCTAGCCAGACATTCTTTACGGTGCTTATATGTGTAAAAGTAGCTTCCTGTGAGGTATGAAATGCCCACTTTCTTCACCTGAGCGCTTCAAATGATTCTAATTATCCCATGTTCTTGCTCTGACTCTGACATCCTTGGCGTGACCATTCATCACCAGTTAGGACTGGGCTTCAGTGACAATCTTAAAGAGAAACTGCTAAATTTATTAATATCATAAAAATATTTTATTCATCAAGAGGCCAAGATGGCTTTAAAACCTTAAACTGAGTTTTACTGTAGATGATCAACACCAAATACCTCTTAGAAATCAAGTTCCTTTTCCCAAGAGGTGTTCTATTCGTCAGGGATTCAAACTCATTTTTCACAGACAAGTATTTTGATACTCTACAACTATTTGGATTTTGAAATCTTTTAATGATGACCTATCTGGCAGTGTGCATTCAATGCCAACCAAATTCTTACCTTTGTGTTTATGTTCTTTCCTATTTCTTCCTTTGTATTAATAGATACTTAAAATAAAGACGCTTTTCTCAGATGCATTCCTTTGCAATACTGTAACCATAGCCGGTTTCTCTAGAAAATTGTGATCAACCAACCATTCCACCCAGTGCTTAAGCTGTTAACTAATGGAAAGTGAAATAAATGAAGATTGGTTGAAATCTGTTTCAGCTGACTGTATATACCATTAAATAAGTCAGTGCTCACGCATTATATCCATTCCTGGCCTGTAACTTAGAGCTAATTAGAAGTTATCTTGAGGCCTGGGAAGACTCAGTCCATTGTGTTCAACATTGTTATGTTGAAACGCACATTTCCCCTCACCTTAAAAGATTGAATAGCATTTCATTTAAACATGAAATAAAATGTCAGCTGGTTAAAAGAGAAAAAAAAATGTAGTTAGTATAATATTCTTTACATCAGTGGTACCATCCCTGCAGGGTACTGATTTCTCCCTGTGTCACTCAGCCCTCAGCCTTGACTAATGAAGGCGGCAGGTGGTGTGGGTGATCCCAGGGCAATAAATGATTCAGAAATCACACCTTTTCATTTTGGAGTGAAATACAACAGTGTCCTCTGACCCTTGCTGTTCCACCCATGTGGCTGCGCAGACTTGGACAAGTCCCTGAGATCGAGGGATTCTGTCACACCAAACCCCCTTTCATGACGCTCCTTCTCAATCCGAATTCAGCTACCTCCCTATCGTGACTTCTGGTCCCGGTTATTCGAGATCAGAAAGAAGCCCAAAAAACCTGTGAAATGATCGAGATTTAATTGCACTGGGTCCAGAAAGCATTCAGTCTGTATTGTGGGATCTGAACCTTCCTTGGGACTGATGTTTGTTGAAAATGTCCCCGTGCTTCTAGCTTATCTATAGTGTAACCGAGGCAGGAACACCAGCTGTGGCGAAACACTGGTTTGCGGCAATATTAATAACATCTTGTCTTATTTTTTATGGCTCCATATTAACATGACCTTTTTTGGAGTTGGGGGTTTCATAATTGTGCTCTTTTTTATCTCCGATCCCAGGATCTAACGTTAAGAGGAGGAAAAAGGTCAATTCAACATATACTTACCTACTATGTACCAGACTTTGTTCCAAGATCTGGGGATGTGTCAGTGAAGCAAAACAGATATAAATCCTTCTTGTGGCCTTTACATTCGTGTGGGGGGAGGTAGACAGTAAATAAGGGAATTATATGGTATATCAGAAAGTAACAAGTGCTAGGGGGAAATTAACAAAGGAATGGGCAGACGAGGTATGAAGGGTTCTGGCTGCAGTTGAGAGGTGACGTTTGTGTAAAGACTTGAAGGAGGGAGTGAGGCCTGTAGGTGTTTAGGACAAGAACATTGCAGGCAGAGGAAACAGCAGGTGCAAAGGCCCTGAGACCCGAATGTGCCTAACCTAGTCTAATGACAGCCAGGCATGACAGGTTCAAGGAACAGCAGCAAGGCCAGTGTGGAGAGAGGGGAGGACAGTGGAAGGCTGAGGGCAGGTCACTTACTGCAGTACCAAGCACTAAGATAACTGTGGCTTGGCCCAGGGTAGTGGCAGTGTGGGTGGTGAGAAGGGGTCACACTTTAGATCTGCTGTGGAGACAGACCTGATAGATTTCCTGACAGATTGGATATGGGGCATGAAAGAGAAAAGGGAATCAAGAATGACTGCAGGAGCGGGCTCCTGGGTGGCTCAGTTGGTTAGGTGTCTGCCTTCGGCTCAGGTCGTGATCTCAGGGTCCTGGCATCAGGCCCTGCAGGGGGCTCTGCAGGAGTCTGCTTCTCCCTTCTCCCTCTCCCTCTGACCCTTGTGCGCGCTCTCTCTCAAATGAATAAACAAGAAACCTTAAAAATATTTATTAAAAGGAATGACTGCAGGAAGAGCCGATTTTGAGGACAAGATTGGTGTTCAGTTGTTCCGTTCAATTTAGGACATGTTAAATTTGAGATGCCTACTAGATATACAAGTAGATGTCCCACTGGTGTAATCTGACTTTTCCTTCCAGTCTTGGGATTGACCTGGTCTTCACTAGGCTTGCACAAGGGCTCAGAAGCTCCTGGAATTTCCTTGCTGTTGCATGGGTATGATAATGCTGAACATTAGGCCCAGTTTCTAGAGCATTAGCTGTAACCCCACCCTTTCATTTGCTATGCAAACCTACCAGAATGCAAGAAAGGGGGCATAATGTTTTGAGTTAGAACTTGTTTCCTAGGAGGAGAAAATTAACTCTCTTTTATAAACGTCAGAGCTTTGGGGCACCTGGGTGGCTCAGTTGTTAAGCGTCTGCCTTCGGCTCAGGTCATGATCCCAGGGTCCTGAGATCGAGCCTACATCGGGCTCCCTGCTCAGCGGGAAGCCTGCTTCTCCCTCTCCCTCTGCCCCTGCTTGTGTTCCCTCTCTCGCTGTCTCTCTCTGTCAAATAAATAAATTAAATCTAAAAAAAAAAAAAAAAAAGTCAGAGCTTTAATTGCTATTACCCACACATAACTTGTATCGTGCCTGGGAGGGCTCTTCTAGCTGGAACCTACGTGGTGCTTCTCACGGCCACCTGGGTGGGCTGTGGAAGTGTATGGGAGGCTCACCAGGCTGTCATGGGGCTGTGTGTGTACATCGTTAGGCCTTGATTAAGATAAAGCTTCTCCCAGGCCTGCTCGTATTATTTGGGAAGTGTTCCACAACCGCAGAATAATTTTAATACAGAAATCAGTGAAAACTAATGGTGAAATCCCGTAGGGTTTATTTAGTTGTCAGTTTATTGTTATCCCCTCAATATAGTTGTGTTAAATAATGCCCATTATAGACGCACATTTAGAGGAAAGTTACACATAGTCAAACACCGTATCTGTCATAATGAAGGTTCCTCCTCTGAAAACTCGGTTTTAGAAAAGCAGATAAATACCCACCAGTTTTAGAACTGCTATAAATGTTCCAGAAATAAATATCTGAGTCACATTTACCTCTTCCTGAGTTCTCTACATCTTCAAAATTTTATGCCAACCTCATTTATCCAGTGGTGTATAAATCAGACAGCTCTGTGGTTGCCCCGGGCTTTCATCCAGTCGAAGAGATGTAACCAAAGCTCTCATTTTTCAATTTTTCATCTACTGAATTTGTACCTCCCCAAAATAAATCCAGTCCTGGCAAGTGTGTGATGAAACCAGTGGCCGTCCCCTGATGGTGTCAGTGAGCACTCAGCCCCTATGGAAAGTATCTGCTGGCATGTTTCCAGAGCCATATTATTGGTAATGAGCTTGACTCAGTAATTCTGTGCCTAAGATTTTATCCAAAAGAAATCATCAGAAATGTGGGAAATGTTATAAGTATAAAATTATTTATAGTTCAGAAATTGAAGCCAACCTAAAAATCCACCAACATGGGCATGATCGGGGAAATTATATTTTACTCCTTCAGTGGAATATTTTATGGTCATTAAAATTATTCTAATACAAATTAGCAAGGTGGAAAAATTTATGGGCTATTATGGCTGGAAGGAAAACAACAGAAAAATAATATGTTCACTGGGGTTACAAATTACTCCTCTTGAGCCAAGGATCACAGATCATAAGACTCTCCCCATCCATGCAGCCACTCTGGAAAACAGTATGGAGGTTCCTCAAAAAGTTGAAAATAGAGCTACCATATGATCCAGCAATTGCACTACTGGGTATTTACCCCAAAGATACAAAAGTAGGGACCCGAAAGGCTACGTGCACCCCGATGTTTATAGCAGCAATGTCCACAATAGCCAAACTGTGGAAAGAGCCAAGATGTCCATCAACAGATGAATGGATAAAGAAGATGTGGTATATATATATACAATGGAATATTATGCAGCCATCAAAAGGAATAAGATCTTGCCATTTGCAACGACGTGGATGGAACTGGAGGGTATTATGCTGAGCGAAATAAGTCAAACAGAGAAAGACATGTATCATATGACCTCACTGATATGAGGAATTCTTAATCTCAGGAAACAAACTGAGGGTTGCTGGAGTGGGGGGTGGGGTGGGAGGGATGGGGTGACTGGGTGATGGACACTGGGGAGGGTATGTGTTCTGGTAAGCGCTGTGAATTGTGCAAGACTGTTGAATCTCAGATCTGTACCTCTGAAACAAATAATGCAATATATGTTAAGAAAGAAAAAAAGAAGAAGAAGAATGTAGCAGGAGGGGAAGAATGAAGGGGGGGAAATCGGAGGGGGAGAAGAACCATGAGAGACGATGGACTCTGAAAAACAAACTGAGGGTTCTAGAGGGGAGGGGGTTGGGAGGATGGGTTAGCCTGGTGATGGGTATTGGGGAGGGCACGTTCTGCATGGAGCACTGGGTGTTATGCACAAACAATGAATCATGGAACACTATATCTAAAACTAATGATGTAATGTATGGGGATTAACATAACAATAAAAAAATTAAAAAAAAAAAAAGAAACAGTGCACGAGCGAAGACAATGAGGTGACACCTTTGACGTAGTGAATGGAAAACTGTCAACTTAGAATTCTTTATCCAGCAAAAAATATCTTTCAAAACTGAAGGCCAAAAAAAAAAAAAAAAAGACATTTTCAGATATACAAAAGCTGAAGGAATTCATTAGCAGCAGACAGACCTGCACCACAAAAAGCCCTACAGTTGGAAGGAAGAGGATATCAGATTGAAATCTCTATCTACACAAAGAAATGAAGGTCATCAGAAGTGGTAATGACATTCCTACCAGCAGAATATGCGAGTTCATAGTAGCTCCATTTGTAATAGCCCAAAGCTGGAAACAACTCAAATGTCCATCAGTAAGTGATCAGATAAACACACTGGTATATCCATCCCTACAATGGAGTACCACTCAGCTATAAAGAGGAATGAATTATTGATACATGCTACAACATGGATGAGTCTCAACATAACTATATTGCATGGAAGTAGCTAGAAAATATATACTGTCTGATTCCATCTACATAAAATTTTATGAAATGCAAAATAGTATATATGACAGAAGGCAGATCAGTGCTTGCCTGGAGATGGAGGTGGGAGCAGAGAGGAGAAGGGAGAGATTACAAATAGGTGTGAGGAGACTTTGGGGACAGTGAATATTTTCACCATCTGGATTATGGTGTTGGTTTCATGTATGTATACAATTGTATGCATACGTACAATTTAGCAGATTGTATAACTTCTGTTTGTGTAGTTTGTCATGTCAATTAACCCCCTATAAAGCTGTTAAAAATTATTAATACATGAAGACAGAATGAAAGTGAGCAGGAAATAGAAGGGACATAGAAAAACATTTTTAAAAGCATAATTTTAGAAGCCCTGTATTGACTAAGTAAAAACTACATGTGATATAGATGGTTAAAAAGAAATAATTTAGAAAGATGTTGTGTTTAGAAAAAGAGTTATTGTAATAATTTTTGCCACCTGTTTTAATACACAAAATGAATAAATAGACAACAATGCACTTTATCTCAAATTTTGTCATTTTATGGATTTGAATTTCAGTGTCGCTTATTTAAGCTTTTTAATAGCTTCCTTAGAAATGTAACCTTTCTGTGCCACAGTCTCTTCATATATGAAATGGGAACATTAACAGGGTTTAACTCTTAGGAACTCAAATGAGCTAATTCATCCCTAAGTGCCTATAACAGTACCCGGCCCACAGTAAGCATTTAGTACACCTTAGCAGGACCAGCTGCTAATATAATGTGGTCTTGCAACCACCTTGGATCCAAGCATGAAAGGCAGAGGTTGAACTTTGGAGTGGTGCTCATTCCTCCCCATCTCCATACACTCAGAGAAAAACAACAAAATCAAAAAAAGAGATCTAGAGGAAGGAAAAGATCTTTGTTTGTACTTCCTAACTCTGAGACTAAGGCCCTAGGACAGTGCAGAGTGATTCTTTGAGTCTCCTGGGCAGAGGAGTGGACAAGTATGGATGTGGAGTCAGTCAGGGGCTTGCTTTAAGGTCATGGACCCTCAGCTGGGTGGAGTGAGTACCTTACCTGGATGTCTAGCCCTGGCCCCCAATCCCTCCCTTGGTTGGGCGTTTATATCCTCCCCCATCTGAATGTGTCCATCCTCCCCTCTTTTCTCTGAACTCTGGGCCCCCTATTTGAGCAGGTGGTTTTTATTGTATATTACAGATCATTTTTTCTCTGAGTGATGATCTATCTCTTGGTCTCCAACTTGAGCTAACAACCTTGCCCGTCATTGTCCTGGGCTGCTTACGTGATGTGTGTATGTGTGTTTTTTTCTAATATATACGTATGTATTCCAACTAATCCAGAAAACAGTCTGTAATTTTCACACGTAACAGTTCATACTAATAAGTAGTATTTTCATTGTACCTTCAAACTGAGGGTTGAGTCATGCGAAGTATCAAGGGTGAAAAAAAGATGAGCCGCCAAAGAGTCAAGGACTTTCCCCAGCACCCTTTCAACTACAGTTGTGTTCAAGTACTTTATTGTACACTTCTCTTTTATTAAGTAATTTAATTTTATAGGAAACTGTAAAACCAAATGTTTTATCATTTGAGTAACTTTAAGAGACATGGAGATTGTGCTGTTTAAAGGAAATCCTATGAAGGTCCATTAAGTAGATAATCTGCATAAGAATTTGTTTTTCATAAGTGCATTTCATTAAAATAGTCCCAGAATTCCTATGATCTTAACTCATGTTTCACTGTCATGAACCTAAGCATCTCATCAAGGTAGCAACTGAATCATGGTGCCATTTTGTTGTGGGGTGAAAGGGATTTTAGCCTCGTAATATTCCTAATTAAGGGAGCTTTTGGATCATGCTACGTTCTCCCGAAACCACCTGATCCATATGCTGGAAGACTGTGCATTTGCACAGGACCATCAGTTCCTAGATCTCATTTATCTATCCTAGGCCCAAAATCTGTTTCTAGGATTTTCTATAAAAGGACATGTCGGGTGACACATAATATTTCCAGTCTGTAACCTTTATTCTTTTCAAGGATTTGCATTGAAATTATTAGTGAAGCTAATGGAGGAGGATGAAATTATCCATTTCCAAGTATAATTTATCTTCGAATGATGGATAAGTTATCTTGGAATGATGATTGAGTAATTATACTCTAAATACAAAATAAATACAAAAATACAAAATAAGGATGTCGTGCTCATCCCACTTTAACTCTTCCAGAATCCTGATCTGTTCTAAAACTCTTACAGAACTAATTTCAGATGAGTGTAATAAAGCTTGCTTTAAACTTTCACTCAAGTGGGTCACATGGGAAAATAGGGATGACCGTTGAGTGCCAGTTTGGTCTGGTTGCAGGTCGGCTCCTCCGCTGCCTGTGCGGCATCTGTGTGTGAAGCCTTTACTTTCTAGAGCCATATGCAGGGATGGTGGAGCACGGGGGCCTTCAAGGATGCTCCACCAGGACCTCTCAGCCTTGGGAAGCTCAGAAGGCCCCTGCAGCACAAGTTCGTCCTAGGGTGGGATACATCCCGTGATGGTCTCAGACCCACAGACCACAGAAGGAAGGGTATCATGCATCAGACAAAGGCTAATCCAAGGCTTAGCCTCACACAGAAAAAAACAGGGCAGGGGGAAGCTAGCCTTTTGAATTTCCCCAGACATCCTAGTATAGCATGAGAAGGCGACAACATAACCTGCCTGAGCAAGGATCTGGTGGTTAACCCAGGGACTGTCACCCTCAGTGCTGTTGACATTGGAGTCAGATAACCCTCTATTGTGGAGCTGTCCTGTGCATCTAGGATGTGTAGCAGCATCTCCCCTCTACCCACCAGATGCCAGTAGCATGTCCCCTTACCCCCAGTTGTGACTTGAACCAAAAATATCTCCAGACATGGCCAGATGTCCTCTGGGGGGACAGACCACCCCCATTTGAGAAACACGGATGTGGGTCATGAAGCCAGCAGATCATCCGCAGTCACAGCTCAGTGCCTATTTGGCAGGCCATCTGGATCTCGTAGACATCGCACCTCACACTCCTGACTTGGCCCCTTCATTTTTTCTGTGTCACTTGGTGACTGTGACCGAGGGTCCTGAGTCGAGGAGACCTCGGTTACCCACTTTGCCTCTCGAGGTGGCAGTTTCCTCCTCTGGGAAATGAGAAGAGCAGCAGGACCCCCGCTCACTCTGGGGTAATGCATGTGAAGGCCTTCTCACTATAGCTCTTGTCACATTATGACCTCATGCAGAGGTTACCGTGTTAGTCTGTAGGATTTCTGCCTTTTTCCCTCCGTTGTGTTCCTCATTTCAAGATAAGTGAGTCTATCTAAGGAAAGTGTTTTAGAGCCTCAAAACACCCCCTCCCAGCACATTTACACACACACACACACACACACACACACCACACACCACATTCTCTACTTAAAAGCTGTCAGGCGGCCCCACCCTCCTGTTAGCATCGCCTTTGCTCCATGTAAGTCAGTCCTGAGCAGGGTGCTTTTGAGGGACCAAGGGAGTGAGAGGAAGCTGTTCGGAGGAAGGTGTAGCAGCATTGCAGTTAGAAGGAGGAGTAGGAGATATCCCTGTCCCCTCTAGGGAAAGAAATCCTTTTCTCAGTCTATTCTGCCTCCGTTCAATGAAAACCTCCCAGGGATACTTCTGCATTCTACCTGGGGCTCATGAAGCACATGGAAGTCATGTATGTGCCACCTCATCTGAAAGCACTGGAAGCTTTTCCTCTTGGATAATGCTCTTAGGCTTCCAGGCAGCTTGACCTTGACTGTGAGCCATTAAGGACAATGTGGAAAAACAATAGTCTAGCCTGTCTGTGGCCAGACCACCTATCCCCCACGGTGCCTGGCCTCGGTTGAGATGGAGTCCCTGTGGGTTTCAGAACTCCGGGACCTCAACTCTGCAAGGCCCTCTTGGTGTCCCGTTCTGCTCTACAAAGATGTGTGAGCAGAGTCTGTAGCCAACCCGAGGCTTTTCTAGAGGCTCTGACTCACCCATCAGAGACTCCCTTGGACCAAAACTCTGGCATCCCTATTAAAGTGCCCCAGGCAGCCCAAAAGGCGGCCATGAGGAATTGCCACGTGGTAGCCACAACTCCCTTGATTCCAGGACCCTGAACCCTGTCCAGTCACCAGCAACAGCCACGTGCTTCCCCCTCCCCAGCCCCCTGAGTTCCCCACAAAGAGGAGGGATAGAGGCCTGTGGAGGCGGGTCGACTCAGCCTGCCAGAGCCTTTTACAGAGGAAGATCTGGGCTCTTTGATGTTGCCCTGGAAGCCTCTGAGACTCTGCTTCAGTTAATTTTATCCCAAGGCCAGTTTGACCCTTGTCCAGGAAGCTGTTTCCTGTGGATACCAATTCTGCTCAGCGCTGTGGAGGTCACCAGGTTCACCCCAGGCTTCTCCTGGGAGTTTCCCAAGCCTACCCAAGCCCACCACACACACAGCTCCTTGTTACCACCTAGCTGTGCATAATGGATGCTTCAGGGTCAGCTGGCAGCTGACCTGCCTCTGAGGTGAAATCCCAGGACTTCACAACTCCCCTCCCTCCTTCTGGAGCCAGGCTTTCTTGAGGCCTCACAAAGATTGTCCTCACAAAGATGCTGTGGTCTGCCTGAGGGAGGGGAGGACGAGATGCTCACAGGGACGACTCATGTTCTCAGAAGGGTCGTTATTAAAATGCTTCCAAATGGAATCTCTCAGTATTTGATTAAGTCTCTCAACAAAAAACAACAGCCACCATGGGAATGTTCAGCTGTCCGGCAGTCAATATCTGGCCTAAATTTTGACTAATTGGTGCCTGTTAGCTTTAATCGTGTAAACCAAATGTGCTCTGATTTTTCTTTCCATGTCATTTTCTCCCCAATTTTACCAGTTTGAGGAAATTTCAGCAGCCCCCGATCATTCGAGAGTCCCAGAAGTACAAGGTGAAGTTTGAAGGACAGTGCAAGGCAGAAGAAGAAATGAGTCGACCCTCGGCTCTGCCTGCCTGTGTCCGGCCTTGTCCTGCCACATGCTGGGGCAGCTGCTGAGGTGATAGCGAGCCTCCCAGAAGCCACCTGCCTCTGAGGCCCAGGAAGGCCGGCAGGTCCCTCCCAAAGCAGGCCGCTCCCTGCATCCACACCGTTGCTGGCTGTGGAAACTGCGCAGTGCCCACCAGCCCCAAAGTGTTCCCTCACTTGCCTTCCTGACTGGAGGCCCAGGCTCCAGCCCAGACTCAGTCTCCAGACCTGGCTGCCTTGAATGTCCCTCAGAGTCCCTGAAGCCCTCTTTTCTGAACTTAACAGATCCCAGCTTGATGCTTTTGGAGTCATTTGTCGTGGCTTCCCTGAAGGCCTGTGGGGGCAAGTTACTAGGCCCCAACCCCATGTCATCTCCCCCTTGTACTTGCGAATGCAGTGACTTCATAGCAGCAAAGGTGTTTCTGCTCATGGAGCATGTTACTACAAGCAGAATTCACGGCCGGCCATAACCAACTGACTTTTTCCTCCAGTCATAACGTGTGTGTCAGGAGGAGGTTGAAGACTTCGCTCGTTTAGCTAATAGTTTCACCATTTATTAATAAGTAGTCACCAGAAACCAAAATGCTCATCTAATAAGTCTGCTTAAAAGATGATTAGTCATCATAGATGAGTTCATCCCCCTCCACTCTGAGAATGAGTCTGTGATCATGTCACCCATTTCAAATGAAAGTCTCTATGTCCACCTTTTCGTCTCTGAAGAGTCCTGATAGAAATCTCAAGGGTTCTGTTTCCACGTCACGAAGTCTAGGATGTAGACTTTTCTCGTATCCCCCCAAAAGGGACTGTGTAGACACTTGGCCTACAATAAGGGGTTGGCCCATTTGGCACACTCGCCCCCCCTAGTCCACGCCTCTGCTAGAGAAGGTGCAGTCTCTGCCACTGAGGACAAAGGTCCAGGCAGCGTCTCGTCTTGGCTTCATTGAAGGCTTAGTAGGAGGAAAGACAGGAGGGGTCAAGTCAGCGTGGTTGAGGACCCGGGGTTGGCAGGCAAGCTCTTGGATGGGGTCCCCGTGGCTGCCCCTGGACCAGTTCTGCAGCCCCTGCCGGCTCACTCTGTGCTTCTGTGCCCAGTCTCCGCAGCGTCGTTCCCCCCTCACGACCTGCATGGCTACTGCGCTCACCCCTCTGCAGAACTCGGGTCCCCAGACTGTTCTCATGGCTGGTGCGGTGGCCTCATCATTCTGTCCTCAGGGAGCTTGTCCCAGCCACCGATCCGCACACACTGTCTCCTCTCCTCCTGCTCAGGGTACCTACTGCTCTCTCAAATTATTATGCTTACTTTTTCATTGCTTCTCACAGCCACAGCTCTGACTTGACCCCCCTCCACACACTAGATCCGGAGACTCCAAATAGGGCCTGGCACATAGTAGGTGGTCAATACGCTGTGTCATCTGAAGCACAGAATCATACTAACTAATGTGTGTAGGACCCTTTAGGACCCTTTACAGTTGCTAGAAGAGCTTCTCACCTGTCGTCTCATGTACTATTGTGGTTTCTTTTCTGCCCACTGCTCACTAAACTGAGGGCCTTGGGAGTGAGGATGAGGTGTGTAATTCTCTTAGAACACTAGAGGCTTCAAACTTAGCATATACCCATACTCAGGTGATCGTAGTCATGTTCCACATATGTGTTTGTTTTTTACGTTTTTTACTTTACGTTGTGAGCATTTTCCTGATTGTTCTTATTCATAATGGCTGAATTGCAGCGGAGTGGTGTAGCGGCGGACAGTGTCCTCGCTCGGTGAAGTGAGGAACTGAGGAAAGAAGGAAGCAGTGGGGGCTTATGTAGCCTTGTTGACCTGACATCAACATCGCTCTACTTTGTCTCCCCATCCACTAGAAGGTTCAGAGAAAATGCTGGAAATGGGTACTATTAAGCCACTTCTCCTGTCTGCTTCTTTCCCACCTCAAAGCCCCGCCCTTACACACGCATAGCTCATACCACAGACCAGGGATCCCATTGTCAGACTCCTCAGTATGACCAGATAGCATTCCTAAGAATGAGCTGGAACTTTCTTGGGTCAAGTTCACATTCTATCTACTCACGCAATTCTTCAACTTCCTGCGACTCAAGTTCTCATGCTTTCCAAATCATGTGATGGTTGCTACCTTGGGTATTTTCTCTTGTGAGGAAATGATTCCAGCCACATCCCATGGTTGACATCCTAGCACCACTGCTTCGGAAATCCACTGTCTCATATTTGCCTTTCTAAGCACTTGGCCACCCCCGGACGAGGAAAATGGCATGGATCCTGTATTTCACCAGAAGTTTCTCTGGGCCATCCTCTCGTTTATCCTTATATCCACACGAGGTCCACAATTATAATTCGTTGCCAATTAAAACTGCTTTTTCCTCACATATTTTGGACCTGGCTGTTGTAGCTAGTCAGTTGGATCAGGCTTAAAAGATTTCCCAAACCAGCTATATTATATTCAACATTTTAAACTTACTAGATTTAATGGCCAGAAACTGATATAATTATGGACAGTTTTAAGCAATAAGGGCATTTTTACTGCCCTGCAGAGAGATGAGAGAATTGGCTGGCCCAAAATGAAGGAGATAGATATGGATAATTTTCTTCTAGAAAATAATCGTGTCTTATGGGATGAAAAGGGAAAACATTCAAATCCTCAGCTTATTATTTCGATGGCCCCTGGATTTAGCAGGTGCCCACATGTGAAGGCAGCAGTTTGGGCAAGAGAGGAGAATGGGGGTGTCAGGCTAGACTTGGGAGCATACAGACCCCAGGGGGAGAAAAGAAAGGTCAAGAGAAAGAAGAAAATCCTCCCACACTGGTGTGTTCTCACTAAAGCCATACCATTTGATAATTCAAATGTTTGCCTACCACCCATCCTCCTTTGCTGGCTACTTTTCCAAATCTGGAAATATCAGTTGAGAGGAAAGTTCTCCCCACTTTGACCTTAGCTCTTAAATACTACAGACCCAGCCATTCCTCCTAGAAGCTGGGGCTGGCTCCCCTCATACCAGAATGCTAGCCTCTCATTACTCATGGGAGGCGTCAGCTCCTACCCTCCCTGGTCAGATGCTGGCTCTGTCTCTGTGTTGAGTGTTCCTGCAACCAGACCCTGATAGGGAGAGGCAGAGGGCAGCATGTGGTGATTAGGGCAGGGGGAACAATGGAGTCAGCCAGGGTCCAGGGACCAGGGTCTCCATCCCAGCTCCACTATTGACCAGTAACCTCACCCCATCTCTAACATGGGATCGTAGACCTTCCTCATAGGGTCATTGTGAGGTGAGGAGAACAGGAAATAATAGTCCACAGTGGCAGCCCAGAAAACTCGTAACTCACTTCCCATCACCAGCAAGGACAGACCTCCACCCATGGATGCAAGGAGGGATGCACAAAGCCTTCTGGTAGCCAGGCAGTGAAGGAAATCACCAAATGAGTGGTGGTCTCCACATCAGGAGCCATTTATCAGACAGGACACATGACCCACAGAGTCCTTCAGTCAACACCTGGAACCCCAGTTCTGTCTAGGAGAGAAATTCTGTGGTCCCTGCTTGCACTGGAAATGATGGGAGTCCACAACAACAATGGTGAGGAGCAGAGGGTGCCATATGATTCGCAAGGGGCGGGGTGCGCGGCAGCACAGAGCGGGCAAGCCTTTACTCCAGATCACCAGCGTGTAGGCGGAGGAGCTCAAAGTGAAACCACACTCCATCAGTCAGTCTCTTACTATTATTAACCAGCCCAGAAGCCAACCCCAGCTGCACAGGGTGTTCAACAGCAGATGTGAGGATGTAGTGGTCTCTTGGGAAGAACAGGCAGGGGTCTTGACGTTGGGGAGACTGGGTCCTATCTCAGTGCCAGTGCTTGCCGGCCACGTGACCTGGGACAAGGCACAGAAGCCCTGCTAGCCTCCATTTCCTCTTCTGGGAAGTGAGCATACTAATATTTATTTTTCAAGGTTGTCCAAGTGTTTCCTTCCTTGACCCAAATTCCAAGATGTTCTACTCCTAGGCCTCTTAGGTCAATTAGTCTTAAAAAGGTGAATCCCAGCAGTTCCTACCTGAAACCTAGGATTTGTTCGCCTTGCCTGTGCACACCTGCTAATGCCCTGGGCACACTCCCCCACCCCCCAGTTCTTCTTGAGTACTCAGCATGGAAGCTCATGGGTACCCTTGAGCAAGAGGTTGTCAGCCATTTTCTTCCTCTTCTGCCCCAGCCTTCTTCAACTTGAGGAATCAATATATTCCAGCTGCCACCGTTTCTCTGGGCCTCGATGCTGCTCAACTGCAAATGAAAGCTAAACTGTGCTTCTTGCAGAGTGTAGATGAATCCCTCCACGGTGGTCAGTCTGGACACACAGATAGTACTGTGTATGCCCCAGTTCCATTCAGGCTTAGTGTAAGACCTCTGGCACCCTCCAGAGAGCCCGAGTTCATGGGAGTCTCAGCCAAATCTAGGTGAGCAAGGCTTTGCAGTGGCCTGCCTCATCTGCAAGCCCTGTCTCTTCCCTGGAGACGTCCCAGTGTAGGTTCTAGCCAGAACCCCTTACCCCTTAGTGATCAATCAGCAGATCCACTTACAGGAATCAGGGATACCTCTAGATTCCTTCCAGTCATCCCCCCTCCTTACTAGTTGGAAGGGGCCTCACTTGCTTTTGTTGAGGAACATAAAGTTTTTAAATGGACTCCAGGGAAGGCATGGATGCCATGACGCCACTGAAAGCTGTATGAGATTTGCTCCATTTTACCCCAGATGCGCTCAGCATCATGGAAGGCATGATGAGCATGCGGGCCTGGATGCAGAGCAGCGTATATTAATATAGCCCTGCTTTAATGTGAATGTGGGAGGCAGGACCCTGGCAGCAGCTCAAGAAGTTTCTGGAGAGGCCCACAGTGAGCACTGCCACACCAGGCAGAAAGTGGGACAGGAGCTTCCCCTCACACCTTCCAGAGGTTCATCCCCAGATTCCATCCTGGCATCTGATGGCAGGGAGACAGCATGTCTCGATATGCATTTGGTAAAATGGCTTTGAAGTCACCTAAAACCCTCAGCTGAGAGAAGACAAAGTATCTGTTAAGAGAACAAAATGAAGGGGCTCGGCGGATGGGTTTATTTTTGAAATTTAAACTCTCTGAAGTAGAGTTGTCATAGTTACCTGCCTGTTTTTACTTGTATTTGGGAGATCTGAAGGGCAAGGAATGAAAACAAACCTCCCCTGTGTGAAGTGTCTGTCTGTAATAACAAGCACCAGAGAGCACCTGGGCTGGCTCCACGTGGCCTGTTTCATCTCCTGGATTTTTCTCATCTCTCAGTGTTGCCTGGGCCTGTCCGGAGGCCTCTCGGGTTAGAAAACCAAAGCTACCTTGGCTTCATTTGGCCACACACATTCAGGATCACTGAAGACACAGGCAGTTGTTAGGACACACTCATAAACAACCCCACAGGCTGCCCAGGCCTGACTCGGTTGTAGCCGCGCATCTCCCTATTCCCCCCAAAACCATTTTTAAATAGAGAAGCTCACCCTGGAACATTTTATGAGCTTCACAAGGACGATGCTGTGAGTCATATTTATGAGCATGAATTCATGATGTACCACCGTGATAGAAAATTAAAGTACATTCTCCTTCACACCTTTTTAATGGCCTTTGATCAGGAGTGTAGGCACCGGGACTGGATTTGTCCCTCCGTGGCCTCCGTGCCCTGGGCAAGCCACTGTCCTCCCTATTGTCAAGCCTCACCTGCCCACTGAAGGGGCTGGCTGACTTCAGTGTCCTGCCACAGTTGGGGACAGAAGAGAACTCTTTTGTGAGTTTACCTTTGGGAAGGTGGAATCCAGGAAGGAGCCAAGCCCAAGTCTGTCCTATAGGGTGTGTGTAAAGCCACTACCTTATAATTCATGAGCCTGGTAGGGCATTTGAAGGTTGATTCTGCAGGACACTTGCCTCTCGTTTCAATGTTTTGGTTATGCCCAGTGATTCATGAATGCTGATTGACACTGATCATGTTCAAGTGACCGTAGCAGGTTGAATAAGTCGTGTATTTGCCCAAAGTACGTTATCTGTTTTTTTTTTAAAATATATATATCCTCAATTAAACAGCAGTGGAGGAATAGTCTTTCCAAGTTGCTCTTAATTCTGAGCTCCAATTTCCAGCTTTTTTCTGATTTTTTTCTTAAATACCCCATGTTTGGAGCCATCCTGTCTATCAAGGGAACGACATGTATTTAGTATAATTCGTGTTTCCATTTTGATTGATTTTAGCCACACAGCTACGAGTCAGATGTCTCAGCGTGAGATAATGACTAGCACTCTATATTCAGCGGATACATTTTTATCATAACGAGGAGGAATGTGAGGCAGGCATGACTGTTCACAGGAAATGGACGACGTTTGGGAATAATGAAATCCACTCATGGACTCTTAGAGGTCCAGGAACCTTGGCTATAGTACATTATTGGAAAATAAAATTGAGTTTGTTTGTCTTGGCTTATGGGAATTAGCTGAGTGCTAGTAATGAAAATAGTAATTGCAGGAAGAAGTGTTATGTTTACACTCTTTGCCAGTCTCCTCTTACATTATTTATTTTCTTAAAGAGTCCCTGCAATGCTCTTTCTTGATGAGTCTAATCGTAGTCATGAGAAGTTCTCCAACAGTGGCTGAGCCAGAAATTCAGGATTGCAGTGGACAAGTGTCACTTCTACCTCATTGACATTTTTCTGTGGGTCTCAGTGTGCACAAAACATTCTTGGCTTCGATAGCACAAAAGAGAAAAGGTAGAATGGCTCTTGAACAGACCTGCAATTTGGATTTCAAAAAAGTTTAAGTACCAAGAAAATAGAAGGTTCAGGGCCACACTGTGTGGTAGGTAGAGTGGAATGTTTCTAAAATAAGGTTGGTTCCTATCTTAATTTATAACCTTCAGTGGCCTGAGAGGAGCCCAAACTCTGGGAGAAAGGAGTCATTCACTCCTAAGGATCATTTCAAAGCCACTGGAAATCCTAATATTGCCAGTTTGACTAATTATAGGAAATCGGTATCACAGGACAGAATAACTTAGGGTAAATTAATTTTTTATTTTTTTTTTAGTTAACATATAGTGTATTATTTATTTCAGGGGTACAGGTCTGTGATTCATAAGTCTTACACAATTCACAGCGCTCACCATAGCACATACCCTCCCCAATGTCCATCACCCAGCCACCCCATCTCTCCCACCCCCCTCCACTCCAGCAACCCTCAGTTTGTTTCCTGAGATTACAAGTCTCTTATGGTTTATCTCCCTCTCTGGTTTCTTCTTGTTTCATTTTTCCCTCCCTTCCCCTGTGATCCTCTGTCTTGTTTCTCAAATTCCACATATCCGTGAGATCATATAATTATCTTTCTCTGATTGACTTATTTCGCTTAGCATAATACCCTCTAGTTCCCACGTCGTTGCAAATGGCAAGATTTTATTGTTTTTGGCTGCATAATATTCCACTGTGTGTGTATGTGTGTGTGTGCACGCGTGTGTGTATACCACATCTTCTTTATCCGTTCATCTGTCAATGGACATCTAGGCTCTTTCCATAGTTTGGCTATTATGGACATTGTTGCTATAAACATTGGGGAGCACGTGCCAGCAGGGTAAATTAAAACTCTTATCTTTTCAAAAATCATCCAGACCTTACTGCTATGTCATTCTAAAGACCCAATCAGACCTAGACAACAAGTAATGCATGAATGCTTTCCCTACTGTTTTTTCATTTCCTTGTCACAGGACATCTTGGTTCCTTTCACTTTTTAGTGACTATGAATAAAGCTGCTACAGACTTTTGCACACAGGTTCTTGTACGAACGTAAGTTTTCAGTGTACTTGGGTGAATACCTAAGAGCGCAATGGCTGGGCCATATGGTAAGACCATGTTTAATTTTATAAGAAAGTGCCAAACTACCTTCCAAAGTGCTGTACCATTTTGCATTCCAACCAGCAATGAATGAGAGTTTCTACTACTCTGCTTCCTGGCCAGCATCTGTTGTTGTTAGTTTTCTGAATGTTAGCCACTCTGATAGGGATGTAGTTGTATTGCTTTGCAGTTTTAATTTGTATTTCCCTAATGACAAATGGTATTGAGTGCTTTTTCATGTGCTCATTTGCCACCCATAAGACTTTCTTTGGTAAATTGTCTATGCAGATTTTCTGCCCATTTTTAACAATCTGGTGGGTTGTTCTCCTGCTGAATTTTAAAGAGTTCTTTTTACGTTGTGGTTAAAAGCCCTTTATCAGATATGTGACTTGCCAATATTTTCTCCTAGTCTGTGCTTATCTTACTCTCTTACCAATATTTCACAAAGAGCAAAGTTTTTAATATTGGTAAAATCCAATTTGTCAATTTTTTTTTTTTTCAGGGATTGTGCTTTTGTTTTCTAAAAACTCATCAACAAAGCTAAGGTCACATAGATTCTCTCCTATATTTTCTTCTACAAGTTTTATAGTTTTACATTTTATACATTCAGATTCGTGGTTCGTTTTGAATTGTGTTTTATTTAAGGTATAAGATAGGTGCCTAGGTTCATGTTTCTGCATATAAGCATCCTTTGTTGTACTACTATTTGTTCAAAAGGCTATTTCTCACCCATTCAGTTACCTTTGCACATTTGTTAAAATGTTGATAGTATTTGTGTGGGCTGATTTCTGGGCTATCAATTCTGATCTATATGTCTGTCCCTCTGCCATACCATGCCATCATGGTTACTGTAGCTATATAGTAAATCTTAAAATTGTGTAGTGCGGTTTCTCCAAATTTATTCTGCTTTTTTTCAAAATTGTTTTAGTTATTGTAGTTCCTTTGCTTTTCCATATAAATTCAGAATCAGCTAGTCTATATCTACATAAAATCCTTCTGGGAGGGGTACCTGGGCGGCTCAATCGGTTAAGCATCTGACTCTTGATTTTTGGCTCAGGTCATGATATCAGGGTCCCAGGATCAAGCCCCACATTGGACTCCATGCTGAGTGTGGAGTCTGCTTGGGATTCTCTCTCTCCCTTTCCCCCTGCCCCTGTGCCTCCCCCTCTCCCTCTGCTCACATGCTTTCTCTCAAAAAAAAAAAAAAAAATCCTTCTGGGATTTTGATAGGAAATGCATTAAACCTATATTTGGGGAGAATTAATATCTTTACTATATTGAGTCTTCCAATTCATGAACATAGTATATCCACTTATTTAGTTTTTTTCTCTCATCAGCATTTTTTAGTTTTTAGCATATAGATCCTGATGTATTTTGTTGGATTAATACCTTTGAAATTTGTTAGAACTTGCTTTATAACACAGCATGTGGTATATTTTGAAAACTTTTCAATGTACCCTTGAAAAGAATATATATTCTGAAGTTGTTAGATGAGTTTTTCTATTTATGTCAATTAGGTCAGGTTTGTTAATCTTGTTGTATAAAAATTCTGCATCCAGGGGCCCCTGGGTGGCTCAGTCGGTTAAACATCTGCCTTCAGCTCAGGTCATGATCCCAGGGTTCTGGGATGGAGCCCTGAATCAGGCTCCCTGCTCAGCGGGGAGCCCTCTTCTCCCTCTCCCACTCCCCCTGCTTGTGTGCTTTCTCCCTCTCTCTGTCAAATAAATAAAATCTTAAAAACAAAAAACAAATCTTCTGCATCCCTTGTGATTTTGGTCTGCATGTTCCTGGGAGAGATTGAAAAGTATCCCATATAATTATGGTGTCTAATTCTTACATTGGTTTCATCATTTTTTAAAATTTATTTTTAGACTGTTATTAAGTGCGTTTAGAATTTAGACTTGGTGTACATATTCCTGGTCAATTGATCTTTTTATAAATATGAAATGTCTCTCTTTACCTGTAGTTATGATCATTGGCTTAGAGTCTACCTTGTCTGATATTAGCTACACCAACTTTCTTGGGCTTCTGTTTGTGTAGTGTCTTTTTTCACTCTTTAACCTTCATTTGTTCTGTGCGCTTATATCTAAAAAGGTACGTTTCTTGTAAGCAGTGTGTAGTTATGTTGTGTTTTGTTTATATCAAGACTGAAAAATCTTAGTCTTTTACTTGTAGTATTTGTTAAATGTACACTTAACGTAGATATTGATAATACTTGGACTTATGTGTACCACATTATTCTTGATTTCTGCTCTTTTTTCCTTCCCTCTTTGAGTTTCAGTTTGTCTTACTCTTCTTTCTCTAGTTTCTTAACATGAAATCTTGGATTATTAATTTGAACCTTTCTTTGTGTTTAATGTTAAGTATTTAGTACTATAAATTTCTCTTTAAGCACTGCTTTAGCAGTGATATATTGTCATTTTTACTGTTAAAGTATTTTATTAAACTTTATTTTAAAATATTTTCTAATTTTTAAATTTTCCTTGGGAAAATGATCTTTGGGTTATAGGAGTAAATTGTTTAATTTTCAAGGGATTTGAGATATTCCTATTATCGTTATTAATTTCTAAAAGTTTATGATCAAAAATATAATTTATATGGTTTCAGTTCTTTTATATTAGTTAAGATTTGTTTTATGATCCAGAATATTGTATACATTGGTGAATGTTCCTGAGTTCTTGGGAAAAAAATGTATGTTCTGTTATTGATGGGTTTAGTGCTCTACAAATGTCAATGAGATCCAGTTAGTTAATGGTGTGGTTCAACTCTTCTGTATCCTTGCTGATTTTTTTTTTCTGCCAATCCTATCTATTACTATGAAAGTAGGTTTGAAGCATCCAACTTCAGTTGTAGTTATCTGTTTTTCCTTTCAGTTGTATCAGTTTTTGCTTTGTGTATTTTTAATTTCTATTGCTAAATGAGTGCACACTTATTGTTATATCTTCTTGATGACAAAACCTTTTTATCAGAATGTTATGTCCCTATTTATCCTTGATAATTTTTTTGTCCTGAAGTCTTCTTTGATATTAATGTAGTCACTCTAGCTTTCTTTTGATTCGTGTTTGGATAGTATACCTGTTTTCATCCTTTTACTTTTAACCAACCTATCTCACTCTATTTGAATTAAGATTCTTGTAGACAGTATATGGTTGGGTCATTTTTATGTCATGTAGAAAAATCTTTTATTTGCTGCATTTGGATCATTTACATTTAATGTAATTCTTGATATGTTAGAATACAGTCAACCTTTTTATTTGTTTATCCCCTCAGTTTTCATTTTCTTGCTTTTTTCTTTCCTAACTACGTTTAAGCTATTTAACATTTTGTATACTGTATTTTTTAAGACTTCTATAAGTTTTTTTTACTATTGTATTTTTTACTATCTCTTTGTATAAGTTTTGTTAGTGGTTGCTATGGGGATTATAAAAGATTTTACTTTTCACAATCTACTTATAATCAGTATTTTACAACTTCAGTTATAAATAGAAACCCTACCACCTTATAGATTCCTCTATCCTCCCCCCTTTATGTCCCATTTCTCTTATAAGTCTACATATGTTGAAAATCCCATGGGACAATATTATATGTTCTGCTTTTCTACCGTCAAATGTATTTTAAAGAGAGAGAATAGTCTGTTATGTTTACCCAGATATTTACCATTTCTGTTGCTCTTCCTCATTCCTAATGTTCCAAGTTTCTTCTGGTGTTATTTCCTTTCTCTCTGGAGAGTTTCCTTTTTTTTTTTTTAAGTGTATTTATTTATTTATTTTTAAGTAATCTCTACCCTCAATGTGGGCTCAAACTCACGACTCCAAGATCAAGAGTCTCATGCTCTTCCGACTGAGCCAGCCAGGTGCCCCTGAAGGGAAGGTTTCCTTTAGTAATTCTTTAGAGAAGTTCTGCTTCTATTAGTTTTCCTTCACCTGAGAATGTTTTTATTTCACCTTAATTCCTGAATGATATTTTTGCTAGATATAGAATTCTAGTTTGGTACTTTTCTTTTAGCACTTTAAAAATGTTGTCACTCTCTTCTGACCTCAGCGTGATGAGAAATCCACAGTAATTCAAATCAGTGTTCCCCTATAAATAACATATCTTTTTTTTTTTTTTTTTTTTTGCTGGCTTTCACAATTCTTTGTCCTCAGCAAATTTGATTATGATGTGTTTGGATGTGGATTGTTTGGGTTTATCTTATTTGAGCGTCTATCACTTTTTTTGATTCTGTAGATTTATGTCTTTCATCACACTTGGAATACTTTTAGCTATGATTTCTTCAAGTACTTTTCATCCATTCATGCTCTGCCCTCTTATTCTGGAACTCCAGTGACACAAACCTTTTGTTATTGTCCCAAAGGCCCCTGAGGCTCTGTTTGTGTTTTCAAACTTTATTTCCCTCTGGTTGCTCTGATTGGATCATTTCTATTTATCTGTCTTCAAGTTCACTGCCTCTTTCCATTATGCTAATGAATCCATTTGGCATGGTTTTTAAAACTGGGGTGTTACAATTTTAGCTCTAAATTTTCATTTGGTTCTCCTTTATATTGTCTAATTTTTTACATTCTATTCTAATACTTCATTCTATTTTAATACTACTCTAATACTTGTTTTGAGTGTTACATTCTATTTTAATACTTGTTTCAAGAGCATTAGTGAGTGCTTGTTTTAGCATTTTTACAGGACTTTAAGGTTTTTGTCAGATAATTCCAACATCTTGTCTTTTCTCATGTGAGTTGAGATTTTCGTGGTTGTTTGGATGCTGAGCAATTTTGGATTTTATCTTGGCTATTTTAAATATATTATGAGACTCTGTGCCTAGTTGGAACCCTACAGAGACTATTGATACTTTCATTTGAGCAAGCAATTATGTTGGTTATGATCAGGCTGCAAGTTAAAATAGTAATTTGAATGTCAGGTCAGTTTCTAAGCATTTGCAATGCTATTTGGGTCTGTCTTGTATGTCCATCCTCTAGAGATCAGTCTGGGATCTGGACAGAGGTTTATTAGCTCAGTTCCCTAAGTTTTTGGTATGCTATCTGGATCAGTTCCACGCACACACAGGTTGAGGGTAAGCCTATGAGTTTATAAACAGTTTTATGGGGTTTGTTTCTCAGGCTCTTCCTGATTTGTTACCTCCCCAATACTTTTCTGGTTTCTTGCATCTCCCATTTTCTGTCTGGCTTGCTTGCTGCCATGTCTGGGCTAAACACTGGTGAGAACAGAGCGGGTGGGGAGGGGGGTAGGTTTTGCTGGGGCTGCTGTCACTGACTGCTCGTGCTGTTGCCACTGCCTTCACAGAATTGCCTGGGGCCTGGGAGGAAAGAACTGAGGAAAAGGAGAGGGGTAAAAACCTAGAAGATTTTATCTGTTCTCTGTGAGCTTTTGGGAGTTTCCTTTCCCATTCCTGCATCCTGGTTTCCCCTGGAGCTGTCTCTTCTGTTCCACAGTGCTGACTTCAAGCCAGGCTATACTGGAGGAAAAGAAGTGGTGAGCTCACCACCAGTTTAGTGGTGCTCGGAATTCAGTGCATTTCCCCAGTCTACCTGTTGCTGTTCACTTTTCAGTGTTCCCAAATAGCTGTGCTGTGCATTCTGTTCAGGTTTTATACCTGCAGTTAGAAGGAGAAAAAGGGTGGCATGTGTTTTCTCAGCCTGACCGAGAACTAGAACCTCTGATGGATGTTTTTTAAAATATTTATTTTCTAATTAACTCATCTTTATATACAGGACAACTGATGTTATTCATAGTTCAGTTAAGGGGCACCTGGGTGGCTCAGTCGGTTGAGCATCTGACTCTTGGTTTTGGCTCAGGTCGTGATCTCAGGGTTGTTGGGATCGAGCCCCACTTTGGGCTCCTCACTGAGTGGGGAGTCTGCTGGAGATTTTCTCCTTCTGCCCCTCCCCCCACTCACACACACTCTCCCCCTCTCTAAAATAAATAAATCTTTAAAGAAAATAAGAGTTCAGTTAAGTGGCCGAATCACATAGTTTTCAATGACTTCTTTTGGCATCATCTATGGTTACATTTAGCTCAGCTGCACATGATGCTGTTTTGATCTCTTCCTTTGATCACCTCATTCTCACTGTCATTTTCTATTTGCACCTTTTAACTCGCCTTGTGAGCAAATGTAGTCTTGTTGTTTCTTTGCAACTTGTGGGATAATTGCCTCGGAGCACAGCCTCTGCACACAGTCCCACAGTAGGGCCGGTCAGGGCAGTGATTCTGGACATAGCTCAACTGAGTTGTATGCGGTACAGTTTTGAGAAAAATCCGGTGGGAATTCTCTCTGAAGACCCCTGTAGTGTTTTTGCTTACTTCAGGCATAATTGAACTACAGCTGATGTTTTCAAATAGCAGCCTTTGAACTCATCAAGTTGGGTGTAATTTCAGAACAAATTTACAGGCAGCTCTTTTAAGATGCAAATCTTTGCAGAAATCACACCTGATGCAGTTGAGCTGGTAGCTGGTCGCTGGCACACTCAGAAGGTGGGATAGGATCTCTGTGGAGGTGCAAATTCACTCACGTGTAATTTAGAGTCCGCGTTAAGGTCTAATTACCCCTGCGGCCTTCCCAGCACCATGAGTGATTAAGAAATGTTCAGCCTCTTCTTGAGAACCTGGGAAATGATAATCCAGCCCTGGTCACCATGATCAGGTAGAAAGACAAAGACCACCTGAGCACTGGGGGGCAGCTGAGGCCAGCCTGGTTCTAGCTTCAGGGTGGGGTTAGGATTGGCCTCCAGGGGTACCTCTGTTGTGTCCCCTTAATCTCACTAAGCCTCCATGATCTCATCTACAAAACACCCTACATGCTTACCTTGCAAGGTGAATAAAAAGAATAGATGAGAAAGTCGACAGGAGACTGCAGAGCCTTCTGAAAGGTAAAGCGCCATACAAACGTTTATTATAAAAAGTTTTTTTTTTATAATGAAGACAAAAATAGGGCACAGAAGTTGAATTAAGAGGAGCAAGTTTCATACTAGATCAAGGTTCATTCCTAAAGCCTTCTCTTCTTGCCTCGCAGACGTGGATTTTTACAGAGGGCTTTATGAGGAGGTCTCCGGAAGCCCAGGTTGAGTCCACTCCCATCTAGGCCTTTCCAACCCTGAGAGTGTATGATTCAGCTTATAGGCACCACAGACTCAGAGATTCCCATGTGTTTTTCCTGTTCCAGGACCGTGGTGTTGAGCCAGGGCCCAGTCCCCAGGGTACTCGGGAAGGGGTATGTGCCCTGGTTTGGTTATTAGTACTTCTTCCCTCAGGCCCCTCAGATCTCCAGGCACCCAGAACTATGATTCTTCTGTCCGAATGAAAGAGGTTGTGTTGGGCTCAAGGCCCCAAGTAGTCCTGTCTCTAACAACTGGAAAAGTTCATTCACCATCATTTGCTCTAACTCAGAAGTTCAGGCTTCCAGAACACAAACTTTCCTGAGGGACCCACAGGAGGCACCCCACCCTGAACTGGCCTATCTCCAGCCCCAATGGACTCCCTCCTGCTCGCCAGCGCCCCCCCCCGCCCCCACCAGGGGCCGCCACTCTCTGCCTCTAGTGCTCTGGTCAGCAGTGCCCTGGGGGGGGGGGGGGGTAGGACTCGGGGCATGCTCCCTAACACCGCCAGTAGCCTGAGACCCAGAGTGCCCATCCAGTGGGGCCCAAGTCAGGGATGGGCCAGCCAACCACTTTCTTCTCCCTCCCTTGCAGGTCACATCCAATAAGAAACACCTGGAGAGCCTTAAGGATGCCAGCAGCCTTCTGCAGGCTCTGGAGTGGCTGGCCCCGGCTGGGGGGTAAGTAGGCCCAGGAGGAGCAGTGTAGAGTCTACTGGGCTTCCCCACACCCCAGGACCCATACCTTCCAGCCTGTCATTGCCAGTGTGGGAGGGGCCGCTGTGCCCCTCCACCCTCCGGGAATCCCCACTGTGCTGGTGGTGGGGTTTGGGGAGGTCAGCAGGGGGGAGGGAGAAAAGTAGAATGTCTTAGCCCTGCTGTGGGGGGGTATATTCCCATCTATAGGGAAGAGAGATGGGGGGGACGGCAGGAGGGGATGTGATGAACCTCACAAGGAAGGCAGTGGCCAGCCCATGTACACATGGCCTCATCGTCACCACCTCGCAGGGGTTTGGGCAGGGCTGGGGTCAGGACTGACAGCACCAGGCTGTCTTCCTTGGCCACGTCTTCAGGGAAAACCTGGAACCTGTAGAACAGACTGTGTGTCACCCAGAAGCTGACAGTGTGTGGTTAGGTCAGCCTCCCGGTCCTCAGCTCTCTACTCCGCGTGTGCAGTATTTCCTGGCAGTGAGCTTCACAGCCTGAGGCTGCCCTGTCGCCCAGGAGCGCCTCACTCGCTGTGAAGGCGGGCACCACTATCATCTTGGTAAAATAAGGGCTGCGGCGGGGGGGGTTCATCCCACAGTGACACCCCCCCACACACACAGATCCTGAACTTGAGAGGTGGTGGCAGGTGGGGGGTGGGGCTTACAAGTTGTTACACTAGATCTGAACTGTTAATGCCAAGTGACCAAAGAAAACTTCATGGGAATAAGAAGAAAGTTGCCCATAGGCATCCATCCTGCAGTCAGACTGTGTTGAGGATGGCTCACTGTGTGTGACGGCGCCAGAGCCGGGCTTGCGGTCGGGCCGCCGTCCCCAGAGCTGAGGGAGGTGCCGGGGGCCACAGTCCCCTGAGCTGCTCTCTGGGGTACCGGGTCTTCACTGGGCACGCAAGACACGAATGGGTGCTGGGGTTTCCTGGTTGGTTTTCAGAACCACAGGGTTCTCTGAATTCTGCTTCCTGGTGTCTTGGGTTCAGTATTAATTTGAAGAAAAATACATGGCTGGGGCATTGCTAAGAAGTGGTCTGTGGGGAAGGGATGCCATCTCCTAGACAACTCCAGTTCCTCTCCTCTCAAGTTTAAGCCACAGAGGGAGGTTATCCAAGGTCTCTGTGAGGTGAGGGGGAGGAACAGGCTAGCTTTGGGGGGACCCTCCTCACTCTGCTGGGCCCCTGTGGTATAAGGCATGGCCAGGGACTCCCTAGGCTGGGCCACAGAGTATGTGGCATCTGTCCCCAGAGACCTGGGCTTGTGCCATGATGAAGCCACTCTGAGCGGATGCGTGCCAAGGAGGGCCCGGGAGAGCCACTGCAGACGGGAGTTGAGCGGAGAGCCCCACGAGCCCTTCCTTTCCAGCACCTGCCTCTGTGGGAGCCCTCAGCCAGCAGGGGCCTCCAGCTGCCTGGAGGCCAAAGCCAGCACCCCTCAGGGCTGGACCCAGATTTGGACCAAATGTGTCAAAACATAGCTCAGTGCTCCACAAAGCTGGGAGCCAATCCTGCACCCCCGCCCAACACTGCAGCAACTGAAATGCGTACACCAGGCAGATCTCAAGAGTTGGGTTGGGGAGGTTGCTGCTAAAGAAGTTGTCTTGTTTGGGCTCCGTTCAGCTGGCGCAACCAGAAAAGGTCTTATGTTGACCAAGAATGAGTGGGTGGCCGGGCTCTCAGTTCCAGTGTGGCGCTGCCAGAGGTCGGTGCACCTCCTTGCCAGTCACGGGGGCCTCTGGGCTGCTCTGGTGGGCAGGGTGGGCAGCAGGACTCCCACCAGCCTAGCCTTGACTCAGCCGGGATCAGGCGGAGTTCAAACACATTCTTGCCATCCCTTGGGACCTTTGATGCGCACAGCAGGAATGGGCGGCACCGTCTCCTGACCGCAGCCCCGTCCACTGTGACCCACTGCTTATGCAGCGCCCCCACCCCTGGTGATTTGGCGACAGCTCTATTTCTGTGTAGTCAGGAGTCTGCCATAAGCTAATTTTATACTTCAAGGCAGTGCCGTATGTTGTTCTTTTCCTTGCTACCAGTTGCTAAGGCACAGGTTTAAATGGGCCTCAATTAGCTCCAGTAGCGAATTTTCCATGTTAAGCTCTTGACTGCACATCCACACCTAGGGGAGTAAGAAACGCAAAGCCTCCTGGATGACTGGCCAGGAAGTGGCAACATGGAGCAGGGAGAGTCAGCATCGGAGGCAGGTCTGGGGTCTTAGCCCTTGTGCCCAAGTCAGCTGCAGGCCGGCTCTGGGCAGGCCCGTTGCAGGACCCGGGCTAGGCGGGGGCTGGCTGCTGACTTGCCCTTACAGCTCAGTGTCAGGTTGGGGGGGCAGGAACTCAGGCCTAGTTTAGGGGTGCCCGCAAGGCCAGTTCGGAGCCCTCTGGGACTGTGGGCTGAGGGGTTCTCACCTTGAGGCCCTGGAGCCTGAGTGTCCTGCTTCTGCGCCTCAAGATGATACACAGGGCAACTTTATGAAGGAGCTGGTCCATCAGATACTCAGGTACAAAAGAGGCCAGCCCCTTTGGAAGAGGGCGCATTTTGCCCTGGAGGTGGCTAAGTGTTTCTACTCTGGTTTTTCTCACAGTTCGTCTGCTGACAGTGTGGTGGCTTCCTTGGCCCTGGAAATCCTCCAAGCTGTTGGACACTAGGCAAGAAGGCACTTAGCACAAGCCTGCTCTGCAGCACCAGCCTTTGGCTACACACATTCACATCGCCACCCATAGCTCTATTTGGACTTAATAAAGTCAGCTGAACCCAGAACCTTCTGGCTGAGGTGTTCTAATCCTGGGCCCTAGGAAACCCACTCAGAATGGAGTGGTTCCTTCATTCCTGTGGGATGCATCTGGAAGCCACAGGTTTGCTAGCTGTTCTGAGAATGTGCTTTCCCTGTGTGTGTGTGCTAGGTAGGCCTCCACGAAAGCCTGTGCTAATCAAGGACGCGAGAAGCCACAGTCCTCAGCCTGCGGCATCTGTGAGCCTCTTTCTCCAGAGAAGATTTAAGACAGGACTAGGAGTGAATGCTCTCCCAGCCGCAGCTCCAGAGCAAGCCTGTGGAAGCTAGTTTTAGCCTCGTCTTCCTCCCACTTTTACCTCCCACCTTTGACCTTCAGGGACAAACTGAATCCACGAATCCTGGGGAGGGCTGGGCAAGGCTCCATAAACAGGCAGACAGTGCAGAGTTTGCCTAAAGGATGCAAAACGCTTGAGGAACCCTGGCTTCCTTGAAAGTCTGCCCATCTAGGTGTTGTGATGGGGGGAGGGGTTCTACTTTGATGCCAACTCCTGCCTATTACCCCCTTATCCTTAGAACCTTTCCAGCTTCTTCCCATGTTCCGTCACACATATGCCCTTAAACCTCCTATGTATGTAAGAAGCCCATGGAAATATTTGGTGGACACTGCAGAAAGGTGCTGGGACTGTGATGCTGAGGAAGGCTTACTCTTGAATGTGGCCTGGAAGGTAGGGGTGGGTCCTGGGCAGCTCGAACCACGTGAGCAAGTTGAGGCCCTTCCTTAGCCTCTCTGGGGCCCGTCTCCCCATCTGTAAAAGGAAAGGGCATGCAGGCAGAGTGGGCGGGAGAAGCACCAGGGGGCGCATAGGTGGCCCCATCTATTGCATCACAGGAAGCCGGTCACGTCGTCACCAACAGCCCCACCTTGCCGCCTTAGCCGTGGTCTGGGTAGCTCGCCAGCCTCCATGCGGTTAGTACTGAAAACAGCAGTTGTGTGTGTCCAACTCCATCAGGAGCCTAGGTGTTACCTTACTCGCCACCACAGCCGACAAAGAAGGCCGCCTTAGCTTCATTTTCTGAGAGAAAACAGGCTCAGAGGGGGCAGTCCGGCTGCCCAAGGCCCCAGAGTCTGGTTGAAATAAGGACCCGACTCCACAGCCTTTGTGTGCCCCGCAGCGGGGTACCCAGAGCTCGAGCTGGGAGCAGTTACGGCACAAGAGTGGCCCACGCAGTCTCCTTCCATGTCTCCTAGCCTACTCGCCGCCCATGGTGAGGACGCTCCATGCCCCACTCATTTTGCCTGTGGTCCTGGGGTGGGGGAGAAGCCGGAGGCCTGGCCCTCAGCTCCAGTCGCCTTGTTGGCTGGGTCCAGGGAACAGGCAAGGGTCTCCCTATTGTCCCAGGAAATAAATCTGTTTTCTCCCTTCATTCAGTTCTTGGGAGAACTGCCCTGGAGTTCTGTGCCTGGAGTCTTCCCAGAAGGTATTTCAGAGCACTGGAAGATTCTGCTTTACCCTTTTTAGTTAAGGGCATGGAGTCGTCTTTGCTGTTTGAGGTAAAACAGAAAAGTTTTAACATTCCAGAATGGTTTTGTTGAATGGACCCTTCTTGGCCCGGAGCCCCTCAGCATTGCCTTTTTCAGGAAAAGCTATCTGAGTAGGCAAGGGACAAGCAGGGTGCTAGGGCACTGAGGCTAGCCCAGGCCAGGCTTCACAGGGACGTGAGGCTGTCATCCTGGAGTTAGTTAGTTAGGGGATCCTTTTTATTCTCGTAAAGGCGCCAAGTGGAAAGGAACAGCCCTGGCCCCACTGAGCTCGGGCATAGGGGACACGAACAGGCCTGGCTGGGTGGGCAGCAGGAGGCCTAACCCTTCCCCACGTGAGGCCCATACCCTCCTATTTGGCTTCCCAGGCTGGCTCCAGTTCTAAGAGAACTGGCCCCTGGCTCCTGGCCCATTAGAGCTCTCAGGATTCTGGCAGTGGCAAGGGGCCCAGACCCAGGCACCTACTGGCCCTCATTCCCCCTACTTTCGTGCTTCAGCTATTTGCTCTTTAGCTGGCTACGACCATCGGTTGAGCCTCTTCAGGGACAAATGGGGTCACAAGTTGCAGAGCAGACTGGGGAGCAGGAGATGACCAGGTGAATGGCTGCACAGAACTACCTTTCCCTCCGTGAACAGCAGGCCCAAAGCTTCAAGACCTTGCCTTAACTTACAGCCTGAGAGCAGGTGCCCAGGGGAGGGGTCTGTCCCTCTGAAGAGCCACACCCTGGCCACTGCTCTCCTGAGAGGAGAGGACAATCATCGGGGCAGCTAAGCTGTGGGTCTCTAGGATGCAGCAACAGAATTTTCTCTTACAGTTCTCTGTACTCGTCTAGCTCTTCATGGTTCCCCTATTACCCTGAAGCTTTTCAAGATTATCTCACGAGGTTCTCAGGTCAATTCTGTGACTGCATGCAGGCTTTATCCCTGTGACACAGCTCAGAAAGCGGGACCCCTGGAGGCTAAGGCTCTTGGCTTGAAGCAAGATTCCTTTTTCTCCCTCCCCTGGTGACAGAATCCATGGATTTATGCAGGAGCTGAGGTAGGAGATTCAGGAAGGAACTGGTAGGGAAGTAGGGCAGGTGGGGACAAGACCAGCCAAAGTTTAGGAGGCCGTGAAAGCCTCAAGCTTCAGTGGGGCTGAGAAGGGAAGTATAGGGATGAGAAGCAAGAAGTCACAGCTCAGAATGAGGAGCAGGGAGGTATGGAGTCCTGATGTGAAGGAAGACTGGTCTTCTTTTAAATCCTGTTTTAGGGCCCCTACTGTAGAGGCAGTAAGGGCAGCCTGTCACCTGCCTCTAGCTCACTCGTGGGGTGGGGAGGGGCAGGAGACTCCCCCCAGCATGCTGACGGAGGAGGAAAAGGAAGCACCATCTTCTCAGCCTTGCCCCTCACTCTGCCATTGCATCTGGTGGGTGATTCACTCAAGGCAAGGTAAGGCCATTTTAAATTCTCACCTATCAGAACAAAATAACTGCAATCAACTGGGCACTCTCCACTTTATAAACCAAACAGCATGATTCAGACCTGTTTTTATTACAGAAATCAAAAATTAAAAATCATATTTAAAATCTTTCACTGTCAAGGATTCAAATAATCAGATTGAAGCCTCATGTCTAGAACATCTGCTCCACCATGGAAAAGAGCTGCATTCTTCAGCTTAGTGGCGGTCACTGCAATGGGATCAAATGTCGTAGGCGCCCCCCTCTCCCCAGGTAACCACTATTCTGATTTCTGTAGAAATCCAATCACCTCCTTGCTTTTGTTTTTACCATCCATGGGTGATGTCCTCCAAAAAGTTTGCCCTTTTATTCGATCAATGAGGTCCTACAGCATGCATTTTTAACTTGCTTTTGGTCAGTCCTGTTTGCGGTATCCACACACTGCCGTGTGAAGCTGTAGCTCTCTACTGCAGGACGGCTGTTCTCTAGTACGAATACAGTGGTTATCGGAAACATGGGCTGTTGCGCAGTGCTCTCCCAAGCCATAATTAATAATGGAGTTCGAGGCAAAAGAAAAATCATTAATACCGACCCTACTTGTCTTTAAAATCTTGGTATTTTGTAGGTCATGGATTTTTTTTTTTTTTTTACCCCTGCATTTTCATTTTTTCCAAATGGCTACCAATTGTTCCATACCTTTACTAAAAAGTCCCTCTCTTCACACTGACCTCCAATGCTACCTCTAAAATACTATGTCCACATCTTCCACAGCTGTCTGTGCCAATAACTGCTAACTCCCTCTACCCTTTTAGTTAGGTCCTGACCTAACTAGAGCAAGTCTTCCCCCCTCATTCTTCCCAAGTGTCTTGGCTATTCTTGGCGCTTTGTATTACTACTTGCAGAACCACCTTGCTGAATCAGATTAACTTTACATTTTTAAGTGGAACTTCAAAACTATAATGATTTTAGGCAAAGCTCTGAAAATGTTTTCTGATTTTAAGAAGTTCTTTAAATGAAACACCCTGCTGTGGTACCTTGTGTGAAGCTTCCTGTGATACTGGCATGATTCTGTCATGCACTGGAAGGAACCTGAAACCATCCACCTCCCCAGGTACAGGGTCTCCTCTCCGATCCCTATTTACACTTTAGACCACAGTGGCTTTCACAAAACCTCAGCCAAAAGGAAGTGAACATGTTTATCTAACAGTCATGATCTTAATCAAATAAAAATACCCGGTAACTCAAACAGCTCTCCCTAAGCACAAAACACTTTCACTCTTTCTAAAGACCAAAACACAAGTCTTAACAGGTCTACTGACTGCCCTGAGGTATGAACGAAGGCTGTCAGACCTACCGCCAGGATGACAGGATTACCTGGCAGACAGGTGGAAGAAGGCTCCATTCTGGTCTGATTATGTCCACGATAAACATCAACACTTAAACCATCTTAATTTTCAGTTCAAAGGGGAGTTGAAGGAATTCCCCTCTCCATTATGTGAAGGTGCTTGAAATCCAAATCCAGGTAGCTAATTTTTCATTATTACCTTAATAGAAAGGATCCATCTGATGGTGTCTGGAGCGGGGGAAGCCTATATGGCTTTCAGTCTGGTTCCATGTAGCCCAAAGATGACATGACATGCCTTTGAATTGAGGTTTCTGGTGCAACTTAACCCAGGACCCACTGTTAAAGAAACTTGGCAAACAATCCCATCTGGATGTAAGGCGCTCTCTCTCATTACAACTTCAATTATACCACTGTGTGTGTTTTCCTCAGGATGAAGCTGAATAAACTATCCTCACAAACCAGTTAATGACAAGGAGAAAAAGGTGACACAATCGAATGAATTAAAAGTTTAATTCTGAACCATTTTTATAACCGCATTTTCTCTTGAAGCATCGTATCACAGCAGGTTACAACAACTTTGGGATAAAAGGCAAATGGTAAACTGTCCAAAACAAGGTTCCAAATAACACCTCTTACTGATTTACCCTACCCATACATATCCCAAATAAAGTTTTTGATCAAAAACATGAAATAGATCCACCTGCTTATTTTAAGCATATTAAAAAGGAAACTAATTGGACCATTTCTATTTGTCTATTTTATACAAAAAGGCTACACAATGTTACACTTTATTCAGATTACAATTAGAGTGATTATGAATTAGTGTTCTACACCATTACTCAATTCTTAAAAATTAGAAATTGCTGTAGCAGTATTCACTATAACTTAACACTACGAGAGACTTAAAAAACTAACAGTTACTGCAAAAAAAATTAAAGAGCTACTTCAAAGCAAGCAAAGTCAGTACCATTACAGATATTTAAAAAAAAAATTTAACAAGCAAGGCTAGAGTTTGATAAATTCCATATCTTGTGATCCATTCTTGTGCATTCTTCACTTCTTGAGTCACTCCCAAAATCCATTTGTATTGTTACTCCTCGACCAAAAAGGACCAGAACAAAAAGTTTACTTCAATTGTTCCCATAGGAAACTCAGCTTGGTTAGTGTGTCAGGCACTTTCTGAGATACCAGCCCACCCCTCGAGCCCTCTCAGCAACTCTACAGGCCAATCACAATGCAAGTTCAGACAATACAGCTGTATAAAGAGAGAAAGGCTGCTATTAATGTTTAAAACAGCAAATGTTACTCATTTGAGTATTAAGTTGCAAAAGCTGTGGCAAAAAACATTAAAGTTAATAACTTCCACACATGACCACTTAACCAGAAATCTGAGAACAGTCAAATGTTCTAAGACATCTCCTTTCAAAGTATGTATCTGTTTTGGTGGCAGATTTACAAATAGGCCTAAACCACTCCCACCCTACCAACCAAGTCTCTCTGAAGTTCTGTAGGCAGAGTAAAAGTATTTTACCCAAACTGGCTTTTTTTAACTTCTTACCTAAAGGATGATTTACAGGTCAGTATCAAACCAGGCCAGCTGATTGCTGTCGCCTGGAGGCAGCCCATCCATGAGGTCCTGGGCATGCCCCAGATCTGGCAGCCCATCAACTGGATAGTCAGCACCGGGGTGGTGGCCACCCATCTCATGCTCCATCATGGGGTCCATACCCAAGGCATCCTGGCCATATCCACCAGAGTGAAAAGAACGATAGCTGGGATCTAGAGTAGTCAGGGTGGAAACAAAAGGAGCAAGGGAAAGAGGAAAAGAGGAGAAAGACGTTAAAGTTAACGCTAAGGCGCGGGCCTTCAATGGCAGCAAACTTGTCTCAGAAAGCAGGCCTTTCTAGCCTGTTCAACTTCTAGCTTTCTTCAACCAAGTAATTACTCACTGCCAGGCCACCCACAAGGCTATATACAAAGTCTGTTTCCAGGAGAGGCAGACCAGCAGGTTCTAACCACACCATCCGTTTACCACCGAACATTTTGTGTTTGCTTCAGTAGAGACATAAAATCCCTGAGAAGGGGCAGCAAGCAATCTACTGTGTGTATGACCGCCCAGGCATCAACAGGTCATGGGCAAGAGAAGAAAGCAAAAGCAAGGCAGTCTGGCGGATGTAATCTATCTGTTGCAGAGTCCAGTAATACAAAGGAACTGAGAAAATTCAAGCTGCTGTTTCCAATGAAACCTTTACGTTAAGGGTTGACATTTAGATCTCTGTCATGTAAGACGCCTATGAGCTTCAGTGGTTTAATACTTAGGAAAACCTAGATGAGATTATAAACATAAGGTGAATAGCTGTATTTGTTCACGGTCTACCCCATGCTCCATCTCCATTACCCAGATTTGAACGAGCTTTTCGGAATACCCTGATAATAGAACTGTGCAGATCCACCCCAGATCTGAGCTTGGAGCCAGAGTTCCCCATATTCTTACTTCCTGGGCGGGTTGCAGACACAGAGATTACAGGTTCTCTGACCAAAAAAGGGACTACATAGGCAACTTGTCATGTTCTGCACTGCAGAGGCCCAGTAGTCGTGACACATATTTGTTGGTGTGATCCTGCCGCCTGCTCAGTGTGCGGCTCCAAATTCCCTAGGCTCCACGAGAGCTACTGCTGCTGACTCTGGCATTTCAGAAGTGCCTTTAACTGCTGCCACTACTTTCCTGCCAACACTGGTTTCCCAGATGAGCAAACCAGCTCTTCTGATAAAGCTTTGGAACCTTAGCTTGACCTGGAGTTAATCGAGAAATCTGAGACACATACCATCCTGGCGATATCCAAGGGGTTCTCCCTGGGCACCAATATCAAGTCCAAGATCAGCAGTCTAGATAAACAGGTACAAGGCAAGGAAGCAAAATAAAAACAAAAATTCTCAAGTATACTCTCTAATATTCTGAAAACATACTTATTTTCAGGTTATAGAAGGAACAAAGAACTCACAGAAATACTTCAAACTCCACCCCTCAAAAATTCACTCCTAATAAGTAGAGCAACATGTTTGTCACTACACACAGTATTGAAAATATTCACTAATTTATGCTTTCAGCAAATATAACAGTCAACAAAATAGGCAAAGTGTCTACCCCCAACATGAGTTGCTGACAAATAGGGTATGACCTATGAAAGATTTTTAGCCTGAGCAGATGAAAGGGGAAGACTAGGAGAGAGGAACAGGTTTGGGGAAGTTCATGGCCCAAGTTGGAACATGTTAAGACTGCCCATTAAAACCCAACTAACATATTACTCACTATTTGGCAATCTGCTTTTCTTTTTCACCTAACAATCTACAGGATCTCTTTCCATTCATATAATCCACTGTATGACTATGTAGCATAATTGAATGAACTTCCAGGGTGGTTCTACTATTTCAAGAACAATTCTGTACTAAGGATAAATACTCAAGACAAATTCACAGAAATTCAAATAGAAAAGTAGATGAAAAATTGAAAATTTAAACAGTATCAATAAATTCATCTCCAACTAAAAGTGTTTAATAGAGTGTGCCTCTTTCCTTAAAAGGAAAAATATTCCCTTTTGGAAAAACATCCCTTTCGAAAAAGATGCTTTAACCTGATAACTTTTTCATCCATCTCCCTCACGAATTCTAAGTGAAGTAGCATTGTTTGTTCTGAATAGGCTGTTTAAAGTCATGGTTCTTCCTCATAGGGGCTGCTAAGGTAGCAGAAAGGATGAATATTCAAGCCAAGGACACAGTAAATGCAAATAAATGTGTATGAACATTGGAAGGGAAACTGCACACTACTGAATAAACATGTCCACACCGCCTACCTCATTCCAAGCCATTGGCTCTGTTCTGAAGAGAGAACTGGTCAGCTCAACTGAAAGCCGTTTCTTGTAATCCTGTGGCTTGTCCTCAGACATTCGGAACAAAACAGCAGCTGCGTATGTTGCTGGGAGAGGAAAGGAAAAAAGGCCCCTGAGGAAAACCTGAGGCTTTCCTGTATAAAACAGCTAAAGGTTCTGGTTCCTCTTCTACTTACCTACACCTTCGTTCCTAGAGTGAAGTAACTCTGTCAGAGGAGCTGTGGCTCCCTCTGCTTCGATGGCTTCCGCAGCCTCCTTGTCCTGAGCAAGTTCACAGAGGACCCCAGCAGCTACTCTTTGGATATTTTCAATGGGAGAATAAAGCAGCTAAGGAGAAAAACACAAAACCTACTTAAATCTAAAGGAAAAACACGGCAAGCACCCCACCGTGCTGCAAACATTCCCAATTCAGAGAGAACGAGGCGTTTGCACTACTTGTAGTAAATCATATTCTCTAACTTCTCAGGTATGTGATGCTCTGGAGCACAGGTTTTCTAGACCACTTTCGGCTACAAACCCGTTCTTCAGTGACAGTTTTAGTTGAGCTCAGATCTGGCAAATCAGGAGGTGGCTGGAGGCCTGTGCTCTGGCAACCAAGACCAGCTCTCCTACCTCCAAAACTCAGCACCCCAAAAGTGGAGTATGAAGTATTCCTCTTCTTCAGGCTCTAGCCCCAATGTTTCTCCTACTGCCCAGGGAAAATGAAGGGACTTTTCATAAAGTTAAATGTACTCAACTAAAAGGACACTATACATTCAGATTCCATTTGTCATTCATTGGCAGGGGGCATGAGCAGAGTGTTGTCATTTTATAAATGGAGATAGATGAAAAATTGCCCCTAACTTGGTCCCTAATTTTCTGAAATTCTGTTTATCATTAAAATCCTGAAATTTTATTTATAGACTCATAAAATCTAGAACACCTCACATGAAACCAACATACCTGCACAAACAATGGAATGGTATTTAGTCCTCTGATTACAATTCGGTTGTGAACATCCCGAGCTAGGATATGAAGGGCTCCAGTACAACCTTCAACAATTTCTTCCATACGGACCCCCTCCTACCAAAAGAAACATGGTTAACAAATAGGACATTCTCCTCCCTAAAGTTTATAAACAGAAAGGCTTTCTGTTCTGAGTAGCAATTCCTAGACTATTCACATTATACACCCAAAGTTCCCCAGAATTTGCAACTGGTTTAGGAATGAAGGAGGATTCCATGAAGATGAACGTTACGGAGGTGGGGGGGCGGGGGGCTCATGATGGCACTAATTCCTAGCTGCACCCCCCCCCACACACACACATACTACGCACAGGATATAGAGCTTTGACATACTCTGAATCCCAAAGATAACTTTCTTACAGTCAAGACACCAACCACTTTCGGTAAAAGGAAAATATAAAGATACACAAAGATGGCAAAATAATGCACAGACTGACAAATGCTTTACTTCCATATGCTCCCTCTATTTATTTTTGTATTTCTACGTGTATCAGGTGAAAACCAAGCAAAGTTTTATCACCAACTGCTAAAATTCTATTGAGCTGTCAAGTGGAAGATCCACTCCTCACAGCCTCCAAGACTGTTTGACCAGTGGTCTATATGGGAGAAGGAAGTTAACTTTTGCAAAATGTAGATACTCTCTGCTTTCCCTGTTCCTGAGTTTTAAAAAAGGTAATGATTCTGGTACTTTTAGTGGCTTTTATAAACAACTTGATTTTTATAAAGACACAAATACTCACTTCTTCCTAGAGAAGGGACTTAAAATAAAAGGTATCTTTTGCATTCTTTTAAGCCACCTCATGGAGACAGGCCAATACCAAGAATAACGAATGGAGAAAGCTGAGGCCCTATCATGAGTACGTACATGTAACAACTAGCAAGAAGAGATGCCCAAAATCTGTTCTGGTAGGCTCTTATTTTTCTAAAGCAACCTAATTCAATAAGAGAAGACTCTCTGAAGATCTGAATCTTCAAAAATAAATTGTGAGGAATAAATTCTAAAGTGTCTTTAGATACTTACAATGAAGCTAGTTTTTAAAGATTTCAAACCTAACATCGAAGCTTTAGGCTGAGATTATGGGTAAAGATTCCAGAAATGCTACTACTTATTCTTGAAATTTGTTAGTATTCCTAGGTCTGTGAAAAAGGTTTAAACCATTCCTGGAAGAGACACTAAACTTAAGTGTGTTAACATACTTACAAGCAAAACTCATGTTCTAATGGGGAATAACGGCTCTGAAATCAGACTTGGATTCAAATTATGGTCCTATTACTTTCGAAAAAGGTGAACCTCTGTATGGATTAAATGAAAACACTGTATAAAGTGCCTAACCCCACAGCAGTACATCACACCCATGCTCTCTTTTTAAGACTGATGATGCAATGGAGAGGTCAAAGGCAACATCACTAGGAGCCACATTATTCCTTATCTTTTCCACAGCCACAGAAACATGTCAGTTTTGTTTGTTTTTTTTAAACCATTAGCAAACAGCCCTACAGGCAAGAAGATGGAAGGAACCAATGACCAAAGAAGTTCAGGATCCTATGAACTTATGCATTCCTTTTAAATAGCCAGGTGTCACTATTCAGATTTACCTACCACAAACTGCTGCTGTGTTCCGCCCATAGATGTACGGCGCTGGGTATCCTGATGGGCACGAACCAACAACTGAACTAGTCGCGGAATGGCACCCTGCTCACGCAAAGGTGCATGATTTGCTGGACAAAGGGCAAGATTTCGAATCAATCCAACAGTAGCCTGTAGATGAAAAGGAAGAATAAAAAATGGGCATGTAACTCAACAAAATCATCTTCTGAGCCTAAAACTCCCACCACACTAAATCTATTGGTGTCTCCTGAAAGTAGCTCAGACTTCACAAATACTTCGGGACCCCACCCTAGCCATACTTCCTATTTACTAAGGAATACGACTCGTACTTATCAATCCCTTATGCCTAGACAGCCATCCAATAGCTAGAGGTGGTTCATTTTCAATTCTGCAGCCTTCTATTTTGATTGAGTTTACCTTTATCAGAGGCCAGTGAGATGGTGGGTGCAGGAGTTTAACCACAACTGGTAGTCCATAGTGAAGGCGAACAGCATTCTGGGCCATCTCTGCTTCCTGGTGTCGGCTGGTCAGATGACGAAGAGCACAGATGGCAGGCTCAGTAATGTCCTCCCTGTCACCAGCACGAAGGACAGTACGCACAAGCGCCTCTATACCACCCACTTGGCAGACCATCATCTTGTTCTTATAATTATTGCAAGTGAGATTAGAAAGAATTCCAGCTGCACAGGTGACCACATTTATATCATCTGAGCCCAGAAGCTGAACGAGGGTCCCAAGAAGACCTTCCATCCCTTCCTATGGACATAAAAACAAATGCTCAGTACATATTCATCTTACTTACTTCTGTCACCAAGGCACTGGCGTACTCAAAATTTACCTGTTTAGTTGCAGCATCTGATAGATTCCTAAGAGTCCAAAGACAATTCTGAACAAGACGTTGACTTGGATCTGTCAGGTGAAGCCCTAAAGCTTGCATTCCACCTAGAATGTGAAAAAGATCTCAGGTAATGGCCATTAGCTGGCAATTCCTATCAGCACTGTCTCTTCTAGGCTTAGAGACTGTCCCTCTTCATTGCCAAAGCTTATCCCCTCCATCTAAGTCCTTTCTTTTCATTTGCTAGGATGTTGCTCAGTTCCCCTTTCTTTTCCGATTCACCTCAACTAGTGACAACTTCTGTCGAGTATCCATTGTTCCTTCCCTATGTGGAAAATGCCTTCATTATCTCCACTGTCCTCCTTAGGTAGTATTTGTATTGTTTGTTTCCTTTCATCCATTCAATCATCTCAAAAATATTCACCCAATATCAGGCCCTGTTTTGAGTTGGAGCTGTTACCGTGAGCAAAATACTCTAAGGTCCGTACTCTCATAGAGCTCATAGTCTAGCTAGAGGCAGACAATAAACAAATACGCAGTTAATAAACTGAAACTACATAGTACGTCAGATGGTGTTAAGTGCTATGGAAAAAAATAACACAAGATGGTGGGGGCTACAATTTCAAGTAGTATAATTAGGTCACCTCAGTGTGAAAGTGACATCTGAGTAAAGACCTGAAGGAGCTATGGGAGACCAATTCAAAAACGCACTGTAACGCTTATTACCAGGGACCGTATGAAAGGTACTGACTCCAAAAACATGTGCCCCAAAGGTTCGCAACCTTTCACCATTTAGGAGCCCAAGGAAGGACATTTATACTGGTGGAGAAGTCTAAATGGAAGCTCAGTTCCCCACATAATGGCCTAACTTCACCCATCTCTCTCCTACTGAAGTCACTTCTGAATGTAGTGAGATACTTTCCCTCGTCTCCTTGTTCATCTTTTCAGGTCTGTTTTATTTTTCATATTTTATTATTTTTTTAAATCATAGGTAGGCTCCACACCCAATGTGGGGCTTGAACTCACGAGCCTGGAGATCAAGAGTCGCATGCTCTGAGCCAGCCAGGTGCCCCTTTTCAGGTCTGTTTTAAAATTAAGTCTACCTCCTCTACAGGACAAGGATCGTCCCTATCTGGTTCCTTCCTCATAGCAGCTCCAGCTACTAACAGAGTGACCTGCAAAAGGCTGATGCTCAATATCTGTTAAATGACTAGATTCCCCTCTACCTTCTTTCCCTCACAGATTTCATTCCCTCCCTTTACTCTTCACTCTAACAGGGTGGATCTCAACTGCAAATGTCCCATCAGAACAGCCTGTAGACTTTAAAAACACACACTGTATTCAGCAGGTCTAAGGGAAGAGTCCCATGCAGATGCCTCCTGAGGCACACACCCCCTTCCCTCCTACAGCGACAGGTCAACTCCCAAATCTCTAGCCCAGTCTTCCCCTGCATTTTAGTACCATACGTTTCCACCTACCTACCGCCGTTTTAGTCACTCAATATGTCAGCTTCTTAAATGATCTTGTTCCAAATCTTAATTAACCCTTTCTGGTAGTTCCCTTTATCTTAATGGTACCAATGTTCTCCCCACCACAAACCACTTCTGGTTCTACCTTTAACCCCTAAGTTATTATACTCTATGGGTTCTTTCAGAAACCTCAAAACAGTCATCCTTTGCAGTGTATTTTTGATACCAAACTGTTTCATTCCTAGAAGCCTGTAACACATGTCGGTGGCCTGGTCTGCTTGCCTTTGGTCATTCAAACTGTCACACATGGTTAGTATTAACATTCCAAACACAGCACTGTGATGCTGTGCCACTGCTTAATAACCATTAGTAAGTTCTCATTTTCTGTAAGACAAAGGCCAAATTCTGTAGCATAACCTTAAGGAACCCTTTAGAATTTGGATCCCACCTAGCATTGCAAACTGAACTAAATATTCTACATCTGTGGTTCTAAAGCTGGAAAAAAAAGCATAAATGAACAACTTAAGGCCTAGAAAGTCCTGTAAGATATGGGCCCTTACCTAGCCCCCCAACCTCATTCTGGGCTACTCACCAATTACTCATTAAATTCTAGTTACACACACTTCCTCTTTAGCACTTAGAAATCAACAATCTCTTTTTTACCTTCAGGACATAGCACATGTTTCTTTTCCCTGCCTGGAAGGCATCTAATCCCCACTTCTCATATAGCTAACAGATGCCTTCTCATCCTGCAATCCCATTTTACGTCCCCTTCCCAGGGAAGCTCTTCCCTCCCCATTACTTCTGTATCAGCATTTGCTGTTCCTTTCTCCCTGACACAGAAGTCATTCTAAGTTGTAATGCCCCCCGTCTTTTGCATGTTTTTGTCACCCTCACCAGAATGGAAGAATATAGGGACCATATCTGCTTGGTTATCCAGTGTATACCACGTGCTTATTCTAGTGCGAGACACAGGTGCTGAATGTTTTCAGAACACACAAATGAACATCAGAATAACCTGGCTAACTTCTTAAAATGGAAGATGCCTAGGTCTCCAGTCCCATACACATTTCCAGCTACCTACTGACCTTGTCACTTCACTCCAAGGATTCTGATTAAGTCCAAAAATCTGCATTTTTTGCAAGCACTCCTCATATTTCTGGAATAGCTGCCAGAATTTCATTCCCTTGCTGAATATGAACGCAGCCACACCTGTCCGTCCCAGTGCCAGCCGCCATCCTGGGTAATCATAATGCCCCTCCCACAAATTCTCAAGTAAAATTACTCTCAACAAGTGAGAAAAACAGGTGTTACCAACCCTACACTTTACTCCCAGCATTTTCTTCTATTACATGCTTTCATATTTTCCCTCTTCCAGTTGTGATATGAAGCTTGGTTTAAGAGTCCAGGTAGATACTGTTAAGTGGGTTACAGAAAGGAGAACTGATGCTAGGTAGCTGAAGAGTAACTGTATCCTCATCATAAAAAAACAAAAAGCCCTGGTTGGTCCACCTATTCCTTTCCTCTGCTACCAACATGCACACAATATAAACTACCAAGTATCAGCCATCATTTTTGATGGGTAATAAGAGCTCTGCCTAAACTAGGCTTAAACAGCACCAGTGCAGGTGTCAAGCAGGACATATACTTTGAATGTGATCTTGGCTACAAACTGGTTCTATTCAATTTCAGCCCATTAATAGGTCAAGTTGTATTACCCTTTTCCTAAGACAAGTAATCTAATTAGAACTGCAAGATGCTGTACACATGACACTCAGAATACTTACCTGCTTCTACAATAGCTGGTTTATTACTAGAGCAGACAGACAGCACCTTCAGTACCCTGCTCGTGGTCCACAGTAGTTTCTCGTAAGTGTAGGTCCTCATTATATTTACTAAAGCTTGAGGTCCACCACTAGCCAGAATGATCAGCTAGAAAGACATGTGTATATATATATATATCATTAGTCATGGAATCTTCACCATATGCCCAAGAAAAGCCACATTACCAACCTATTTTATTATACAAGCATTTCAGCCAGCTTGCCATTGACCTAAATGTATTCCTGGACCCATTACCCAGTTCCCCATACTGGAGCCTTGTTTAACTCCTCCTCCTACAGCATTCCACTCAAATTCAGGAATCCCAGTACTCCCAAGAATATATCAACTGTGCCCCAATTTTCTTCCTCCCCCACTGATCACAGCAAAAGAAACAAATAGAAACCATGTTGGTATGTAACAGTAAGGCCCAGATAATGATGCTGTATCAAAGTGGATTTGTTGAAAATCTGAACCAGAACAGGCACTTAGAACTCCTAATGATTTGGCTCTTGGCTTTTCCTAATCGTTATTCACCTACTTAAAATGATGTATCACAAAATAATCATTCATTCTTGTCCTTTACTTCCCTGGATACCCCCACCTCCAAACTATCCTGATTTTCTAAAAACAAATCTCAACACTTCATGCTCTGCTGATACTGAACTGCTTTCCATTACTCTTTGAACATATTCTACAAGGCCCTGCGGGACCTGCCCTGCTGGATATCTCAATAGTCTCAATCTCAAACCTTTACTGTTCATAAACTCATCCCTCTCCTCCCTCAGTAGGACTTTCAAAGGTGTCATTTCCTCTCTCTGACCTTCACCTAGTCAGTCTCTCCTCATCCTTGAGAGCTGAACTCAACTATCACTTCCTCCCACAGGTCTCCCTGAACCTTCCAAACAGGATCTGGTTCACATATATGCTCTCATAGCCCCTCTACTTCCTTGGAATAAATGGATTAAATAATAATTAGATTATTATCTCGGTGCCTATCACCCACCTAAGAATGAAAGCTCTAAGTTTGCCCACTATATCCCTATCACCTAGCTTCATACAGACAGACAAATATTTAAAGAAAAAGAGATGTCCAACTTTTTTTTCTAGGATATACACAAAGGATGAAGCATACAAAGAATGTGCAAGAGTCCACAGAAGGACATGACGCTGGATTCCCTGACGCTCCATGAACCACATTCAGAACAATTCTTTTACCTTGCTTTCTTGATTGCCATAAGCTAAAATCTGAAGGCAGTCTGTTGTAATAGCCAAGAATTTAACATTTGTTTTGTTGAGCAAGGCAACCATTTTCTGCAGCCCACCGGCTAAACGCACTGCCATTTTAGCTCCTTCTTGATGCAATAAAAGGTTGTGGAGAGTTGTAATGGCATAAAATAATACAGAATCCACCGGTGAACTGGGAAGAAGAAAAAAGCCTCATCAGAAATGCTGTGATGGCACTCTTCGCCTTCCTAGCTTCAAGCATTCTGACCATGTTTTCTTACCCAAGCATCTTCACCAGGGCAGGAATGCCCCCAGACTTAAAGATGGCCAGCAAGCCCTCACGATGATGAGAAAGATTGTGCAAGGTCCCAGCAGTACAGCGAGCCGTTTCCACATCATTTGTATTCTGCATGGTGCGTACAATAGCAGACACCATCTGAGGAGAACGCATGATGGCGTGTCTGGAAGCTTCCTTTTTCGAAAGCTGATGGACCATAACTGCAGCCTTATTAACCACCACCTATAATGTATAGGAATTAAAAGACAGCATTAGTTTTCAAATACTGATATTGGGTAGACATTCTGAGGCTCCCTCCTTGAAAGTTTCCTTCAAAACAGATTAAAAGCTAGCTGTATCGTTACTTACCTGGTCCTCATCGTTTAGCAGTTTTGTCAGTTCAGGGATTGCACGTGTGGCAAGTTCTGCATCATCTTGATAGTTAATCAAATTTACAACTGCATGTTTCAGCATCTGTGATGGTTCAGCCAAACGCTGGACATTAGTAGGATGAGCGGCATCAAACTGTGTAGATGGGATCTGCATGCCCTCATCTAAGGTCTCAGGGAACATAGCAGCTCGCACCCTCTGAGCTCGTGTCATCGCATACTGACCATCAATATCTGGAAAAGATAATCAGCACTCACTATCCATAATTCAGCATTCACCTGAATTTGTGCTACCCTAAGTGGTAAGGTAGTATCACAATCACTCCCCTCTCTTTACCACATCATTTTATTTAAGCGATTACACACTAACTTTTTTAAGAATCATTCTCAAAATTGACTTCTGACTCAGTATACTAAGGCAGTAACACTCTTACCAGCTACTTGTTCTTGAGTGAAGGACTGAGAAAAGCCCTGTTCCCACTCGTACAGGACTTGGGTGGTATCCACATCCTCTTCCTCGGGATTGCCTTTACCACTCAGAGAAGGAGCTGTGGTAGTGGCACCAGAATGGATTCCAGAGTCCAGGTAAGACTGTTGCTGCCAGTGACTAACAGCCGCTTTTCTGTCTGGCTCCATGGCCATGTCCAGCTCCATCAAATCAGCTATAAAAATCAAACAGGGTTAGCATTACTACCACGGAAATGTTATCTTCACTTTAAAAATCTGTGATATGACGACCCACTGAAATATTGTTAGGAATAGTCAAATCTGAAAGACAGCCAAGAATAACAATAGCCAGGATTAGCTCAGTGATGAAATATTTGCACTCTTAGGGGACCACCTAACAGTTACTCACTGAATTAGTGGAAGAATGGTACTGCATCCAGGCTCCAGAAGCAGTCATCCAGACTAGATTCCTACTGGTGGCTTGTTTGCTATTTCACCAAGCCATTAGGAGGAGTGAGCAGAAAATGGAGCAAAAGGTAGCCTGACAAGTAAGCAGGGAGAGAGTAAAGCAGGGGGATCTGAGCCAGACTGGGTTAATGGCAATGAAGCAGAGCCCCGATTCAGTAACTAAAGACTTATGATACAAACCTTGGGTAGCCATTGCCCACACGGGATTTTCAAAACCGTTGTATGGTGTGCTTCAGATACCCTAAAAGAGTTAATCAAATCATTAGGATTTAAAATTAGTTTGTTTTTAGTACTTTTCAGTCACTAGGATGGCCTGCTAAACATCACGGACGATATCCATGAAAAGCCCCAAATCCCCTTTTATCATGTGAGAGTGAAACCCAGACTCCACAGTCTCCTCCGTAACACTCAACCACAGCTCCACCACTGCTGAACCTCGAAGTAAAAATTCCTCTTATTAACAAGCACCTCTTTTTAAGTAGAAATACAAATTACAGTTATTCAGGAGGTCAGAAAGCATAATTATTGTAGGTAAAGAAAATTTATAGTGAAAGCCAAAGTGGGGAAAAAAAAACTATTCAAAATCAACTCCTCCTTGAGTTCCCAAAAGGCCTCTCTCCCTTTTTAACTTCTTTCACTGAAAAATTCTGGACAGTGGAATTGGACATGGGGAAAAAAAAAAAAAAAACCCACACCAGATTTTCATTAAATGGTTTTTCTTTCCTGATACAATGCCATCTAAAATACCTTCACTTAATCTTTTACTAAGAAGTAAAATTACTTTTCAAATGCAAGTCTGCAACACAAAAAGCACCTTTTTAGTAAAATTTTTCTAGCTCAAATTTATAGCAATGGTGTATTATAAATATAAGTATTACTGACTAATGCTGTTTTGATTATAAAAAGCTTAATTACTCATATGTGTAATTACATATTTATATATTTATATATATAAATCTTAGCATCTATGTTTGCATTTTGGCTTTATTGTGTAATAGTCAGAATACTGAATCACATGGGAAACTACTTGCAAATGAGAATTGTTTAAAGGCTCATGGCCACTAGACACTCCTAATAAAATTTCCTTTATCACAAAGTATTCCCCTAAACAAGTTTATCTTGCACTACAAATTACATATTGGCTTACCAATATGTAAAGACAGGGACTAAAATATTTAAGTGTGAAGTGTGTATTCTATCAATGTAAAAAGGAGTCTAAAGTTGGAAACTACACTCTCAAGTCCTATTTGCTCAAATGTAAAGGAAGCATGTATTAATTATTCCTGAAATTGCTCTTCCAGTACTAGATTTTTATAACCACAAAGATCACTTGACACGTAAAGATGACAAGAGTGGTGGACACAATTGTTTTAGTGTCCACAGTACAAACAACTGACAATCTTTGTACACAGCAAAATGAAGGACAGAAAATAATAAAGGTGGTTCCTGTCAGTAAGAATCTTTTAAGATACCAAGCAGGATTATGTGTTTAATGTTTTGATTGGGAGTGGGGCATAGAAACCTGAATTTTTAATGAACATTCTAGGATGCACAAATGATCTGCAGACCACACTTTGAGAAATACCCAAGTTCTCTATTCACCGATGCTGCATTTTAGCTTTTATTTTTCCGACTCTCTGGAAACTGAGTTCCCCACTCCAGCTCCCGGTATACTTCGGGGAAAGGCGACCTAAAACATGTCCTACATTAGGCTCCTCCTTTGGCCAATGAATGCCACAGGGTTCAGAAACCAACTAGTCACTATAATATACATAAATAATATGTGTTAATCAACTTTATGTTATTGGTAAGGCTTCTGGTCAATAGTAGGCTATTAGTAGTTAAGTTTTTGACAAGTCAAAAGTTATATGCAGATTTTCCACTGTGCGGAGGGGTTGGTGCCCCTAACCCCTGCACTGTTCAAGGTTTAAGTGTACATGGCTTCAAGGCAAAAACATTTATAGTATTGTTCCCTTGTTGCTGATGCAAAGGCAAAACATTTTGCCATGTTACTGTGTAAAATCTGTTTATATGGGCTGATCTGTAATTTGATCATAATCTATAATGATTTTATGGAAAAAAGCAAGCTCCTATTCCAAACTTACAACATCAGTTTGTATGTTGGGGACTTGTAAATACTATTATTTTTATAGCACTTTAAATTTTTTATGCAGCATACAAAAGAATTATTCTTGCTCTTCACTACAATCCTATGTGTGAGGGAGGGCAAGTGTCAATCCAGCAGGCTGAGAAATAAAAAGTAGGAAGGAAAATGGGGATCTACATAAGCAACACAATAACCAACTCACTCCTACATTACTCTGCAGACAAATCCAAATTTTCCAAAAATATGAGAACTCTTCACTCTAGAAATTTCTTTAGAAATTGAATATACTGTCCAAAGAGAACTAGGCCAGAATCTTGCCCAAAAGGAAAGCTTTCCTCATCCTTCCTGTGGACAGAACTTTCGGCCCAAGGGCTGGCTCCCCCCCCACCACACCCTGCCAATCATTAGGGGCCCAATTCTAGAGGTCCCAATTAACCAAGACTTACCAAACACATCAGAAAAATCTTCAATATCAAAGGAAAAAGTTCAAGAAAAACCAACAGAAAAACTGACTCCAGAGTAACACAGAATTTTAAAAAAGGCTAAGGGTGGGGAAGGAAACAGAATGCTTCAATTTATTACCCTCAAAAAGATTGGAGATAATAAAAAGCTCACTAAATAACCAAAGGTGAGAATAAAAAACCTCTTAGAGCATAAAGGAGAAAGATGCTCAATATACAAAAGAGAAGAGAGAAGAAACAAGATGATCAATCTAGAGGATCAAAGCTCCAACTAATGGCCATTTCAGAATTAGGAGAAACAAAAATGGGGAAAAGCCCATTAAGTACCAACTCAAGATAAAGGGAGGGCATAATGCTAACGAATTATGAAGCACTAAATGTTCCCAATGCAAGTGATCACTAACGACAGACTGCATTAGAATGCTTTGTGTCTTGCCAGCTTTATCACCACCAAGTGGTGCTTTAACAAAGAAAGAGGATTGCCAGGATAGCCAATTTATCCAGTTTAGTGAGGTAATGGATACATGCATCCTTCCTTTTATTTTTTTCTTTTTGTTAAAAATGTATTCTTTCCAGTTATCTCAAAATTTATCAATTTTTGATTTAAAACTCTGTAAGTGTTTAACAAGATACGGAATAGAAAAAAATATATACCCTTTATATATTAATAATTTCTACCTAGGTGAAAAATTCATCCTGATCCCCACCTTATTCAAAGTATTACTAATAAGCAATTTTTCCTTCAGCTTTTCTAATAGGACTACTTAAGCATTCTAGGCTTTTCTTTTTTCTTATTAGGAAAAATTTCAAATAGGCAGGGAAGTAGACACAACTGTATAATGAACACCCACATCACCTATACTTAATGACTGTTAATATTATGTAGTATTTGTGCCCTCCCACAGAATAATTTTAAAGTAAGTTACATACATTAGGTCATTATGTGGCTATAAAAAGGATATTTTTTGCATACCAGAACACTTTTATAAAAGTGTTATATACTAGCTGTGACTCAATTTCACAAGGAGTGAATTGGAGCGTCTACTTCACCTTGTATACCTTAAGTGGTCTTCTGTCAAAGTCATTTGAGAATTCTTGACATGATACAGGTTTCACACTAAAGTTTACTTCTCCAGTTCCCATTAGGACAAATTATCTTAATTACCTTAGATTTCACAAAATGTCAGTATTACTAACTAGGAGTAACTCTGCTATGTAAAAATAAAGCAGATTATAAAGCCACAGTTTTATACTGGCAGTTCATGCAAACAATTCACTTTCCAATAACCCGTACTGGAAGAACCAAAGCCAATCACTTATTCCGTTTTCAAGTAAGAAAACACGACTCTATTTCAGGAGCATGATAAACTTACGAAAAATCCTCAGGGATTAAAAACCATTCTAAGTAATATTTGCTTTGTAAATCTAAAAGCACAAACATAATGCATTTTTTTTTGTGGCTGAATTTTTTTTAATTTTTTATTGTTATGTTAATCACCATACATTACATCATTAGTTTTTGATGTAGTGTTCCATGATTCATTGTTTGTGCATAACACCCAGTGCTCCATGCAGAACATGCCCTCTTTAATACCCATCACCAGGCTAACACATCCTCCCACCCCCCTCCCCTCTAGAACCCTCAGTTTGTTTTTCAGAGTTCATCGTCTCTCATGATTCGTCTCCCCCTCCGATTCTCCCTTCATTCTTCCCCTCCTATCTTTTTTTCTCTTAACATATATTGCATTATTTGTTTCAGAGGTACAGATCTGTGATTCAACAGTCTTGCACAATTCACAGCGCTCACCATAGCACATACCCTCCCCAGTGTCCATCACCCAGCCACCCCATCCCTCCCACGCCACCCCCCACTCCAGCAACCCTCAGTTTGTTTCCTGAGAAACATAATGCATTTTTATTAACCATCCCTAATACCTTGCCAGTTAAAAAATTTACAGTCTCCTCAAATCTTCCTGTTTGGGCACTTTTCATTCATCAGTAACACTTTAAATCACAACTCACTCTAGTTTCCTTCTTACTTTTACTCCTCAGCTATGTCTTTGTGTATTCTGAGAGGAATCTCCCTTTACCAGCCCATAAAAAACAAATACCTAATGACACTTTTGCTCCTCCAAAACGCCTAACATTAATGCCCTTTGTATTATCTTTAAATACATAGGGTGAAAAAATCGCTACTAGAATATGAACTGTCTGTGACTAGGAAAAATTAGGACATTTCCCAAATGATCTCTCTCCCTCCTTCATTTTATTGTCTTCCCTATTCTCTACCCTACCTATAAAGTAAAACATATATATGCGTAGTATAAAATAATATTTTTCCTTATCGTTCCCATCATAATGATACACAGTTAATGATGTTTTGGTATATTCAGTATTTTATTAAATTTACTATCGGTATTCTTTTAATATAAACATACAAAAACCAATTCCTTGTATTGTAGACCCTAACAAAATATTTTCATCTATACTGTATCATATATCTGTATTATAATTTAACCAAATCTCCCTTTCTTGAATATTTAATCCTCCCCCATTTAGTTTGCTATTCAAACAATGCTGAACAAAAATGTTTGCATATAAACGATTCTCTTAGTTTCTTCCACTTACCTTCCACATGAGGACTGCTCCAACTACTGGGTTAAAAGGGTAAGAATTTATAAGGCCTTTGATACACAGCTCCATAATACTGAGGGAACATAAGCAGACAATTTTCCACAGAAGACCCCGTACGAGTGGCCAGCCTACCAAGCAAGGTGTGAGGAGCATCAACTGTTACCTCAGGACAACCTACAGTAGCCATGTCCATCCATCTAATGTACACACCACCTGCAAGTTTTTCTAAATTCTGAAATTACATGCTTAATTTCTCTTGTTTGTTTGCCACATGTAGCCTTTTCGGCTTGCCAGATTCTTAATGCAGTCCTTTTATATATATATATATATATATATATATATATTTTTTTTTTTTTTAAAGATTTTATTCATTCATTTGACAGAGAGACACAGCGAGAGAGGGAACACAAGCAGGGGGAGTGGGAGAGGGAGAAGCAGGCTTCCTGCCGAGCAGGGAGCCTGACATGGGGCTCGATCCCAGCACCCTGGGATCATGACCCGAGCCGAAGGCAGAAGCTTAACGACTGAGCCACCCAGGTGTCCCTGTCCTTTTATATTTTTATAAAATACATGTTTATGTTACATATAAGAAGCTCCTTGAATAATCATTGGTATAGCATATTTAGGCCTCCTGTGTATATCCGAAAATACGATTTTACTATTTAAAATAATCGACTATGGTAATATTCTTTACACTCTGATATATCCTTAGTCTCACCAATGAGTAGCTTCACACAGAATCTTTGGTCAGTAACGTAATCCTAAAACAGTCTGGATACTTCAGAAAAAAAGATAATGTTTTAAAACACACTTTCACTTTATCCACTTTGAACAAATCACTACAAAAAGCAGATAGTTTTTCTTTAGCCTATATTAATCTAAGCAACCAAAAAGACAGATATTTTAAAATACAGCTATCTCAAAGTACATAGGAAATAGCCTTTATCTACACAGGCACATTTTTATAATTTCCAAATATAATTTTATGCCAGCTAAGTTAAAAAAATGTTTAATGTTGTTGATATTGTTGATGCAGTGAAAGTACAAAGATTACATGCCAGCTGCTTAATACCTGGGTGCAAAGAGAATCAGAAATGAAGGGTATTAAAGATGCCTTCAACTCTCCAGCGTTTTTTTAAAGTCAAATAAATACAGCAAAAATACATACATCTCTTAATCTGGTTCACCCATGAGTACATGACTGTTATATTATTCTCTATATCTTGCATAGCAAAAATAACTGATTAAAAATAAAACAAGGAAATGAACATTTCAGGTAAACTCCAAATATGATTTCAAAATATGAGAAAATCTTTGTACTTTACTATTTTCAAACAATTAAAATGGAACTATCCATAAAAGACGTAAGTATTTCATGTACATTTTTGTCAAACCAACTAAACCTAACAAACTCAAGTCTCAAAGATGAGGATAAAATAAATACTCTGTCTCCTTAAAGAGGCAGCAGTCACAAAAGCTAACCAGGCTACAAGTCTATTTTAGAAGGCTAAAGACTATAAGCTATGTGGGATGTGGGAGGGTCTGTTTCCATCATATCCTGAAACTGAAAATCCTGCTTCTCTTTCGAGTTCACAAAATGATGATTAGCTAAATACTTTTTAACTTGAGGACTTTCTTTAACACTCTAGAGACACTTTCACACCCATTTTAAGTTACAGTGTGACAAGGCTGCACAGAAAGCAGTTCACAGTTAAACTAGATTTTTAATAAAAGGGACCATTATGTACAAACTACTTTCTTATATACAAATAGGTTAGAAAAATATAATCACAAAAAGATCTCATTCATGAAAGCAACAATAAAAACAAAGTACATACAAGATTAAATGGAGTTATGTTTTTTGACTGGAAAACTTTTATATTAATAAGATATTGTTGGCTTTCTCTAATTTAGTTTATAAATTTAATGTAGTCCCCCAAAATTCTCAGATTTCTTTAGCACTGAAAATGGTTCTTAAGTTCATTTGGAATAGAAGTATAAAGATAATTTAAAAAAAAAAAGGACTGAAATAACTATGAGACGGGACCAATTCTATCAGATACTAAAATACATTATAAATCAACAGCCACAGCAATTAAAGAATTGTATAATTGGGATATGAATGGATAAGAGACTATTGTAATCACACAACACCAAGATATAATATGGCAATTTAATAAATCAAAGAGGTGATACTTCAAGTAGCGGGAGACAGGTGGATTATGTGATTAACAGTATCAGGAAACGGGCTTGTCTTCGAAAAAAACATTTCTTTTATCCTTTTTTCATCTATTTTCATTTCACTATGTTAAAATTAAACCTACATTTATCAAATACTTACATGTAAGAAATCAAACAAAACAATGAGATAAAACAAGGTATATATAAGCAAGGGTGGTATATATAGAAATACATGATGGTAAGAAGCCAAACAGAAGTATGACTTGAAACTCTGGACTATTTGTGTGTGTACATAAAAATTTTTAAATTCCAGGCAATAACAACAACAACAAAAACCCACCACATACAAAGTAATTTAAAAAATGACACGCTGGACACAAGACAGGTAAAATAAGATTAAAGGCTAATATCCACAGTACACAAAGAACCAAGGACAAATCAGTAAGAAAAAAACATCAGGGAAAGGGCAGGAACCATCATTTCAAAGGAAAAATAGAAAGCAAGCAATAAATATACACAAAAGAATAGAAACTCATTTATTTTGCTTATCAGACCAGTAAAGATAACCATCAATTTGTTCTCTATGGTTAAGAGTCTGTTTCTTGGTTTGCCTTTTTTTTTTCTTTGCTCATTTGTTTTGTTTTTTAAATTCCACACGAGTGAGATCATATGGTATTTGTCTTTCTCTAACTCATTTCGCTTAGCATTATGCTCTCTAGCTCTCTCCATGCTGTTGCAAATTGCAAGATTTCATTCTTTTTTATGGCTGAATAATATTCCATTACATATAAACTACATCTTCTTTATCCATTCATCTATCAATGGACACTTGGGCTACTTCCATAGTTTGGCTATGCTGCTATAAACATAGGGGTGCATAATATTTTCTCAAATTAGTGTGTTTGTATTCTTTGGGTAAATACCCAGTACTGGAATTACTGGATCATATGGTAGTTCTATTTTTAATTTTTCGAGGAAACTCCATACTATTTTCCACAATGGCTGCACCAGTTTGCCTTCCCACCAACAGTGCAAGAGGGTTCCATTTTCTCCACATCCTTGCCAACACTTGTTTCTTGTATACATGGATTTTTTTTTTAATAATACAGTACTGTAATAAAAGTATTTTCTCTTATGATTTTCTTCACATTTTCTTTTCTCTAGCTTACTTTATGGTAAGAATACAGTATATAATACAACACACAAAATATGTCTTAATCCTCTGTTTATGTTATTAGTAAGGCTTTTTTTTTTTTTTTCTATCAACAGTAGGCTATAGCAAGTTAAGTTTTGGAGGAGTCAGAGTTATACAGAGACTTTGGACTGTGTGGGTCTGGTGCCCCTAATCTCATTATTCAAGAGTTAACTGTAGTTAAACTGGCAGAAACTTTCTGGAGGGTAAGTTGGCACTACCCATTAAATGTAAGTGTAAATACCCTCTCACTTTAAAATTCCATTTTTAAAACAGAAATGTATTATGCAGGAATATTCACAGAAGTATGCCAAGAGGTCTGCACAGTGAAGCAGTCATAGAAATTGCTGGAAATTACCCAAATGCTCATCAACAAGGGAATGAATAAAAAATAATTTATTAAATGGAATATATTTTCATCCATTGAACAAATACGTAACACCTTTCATATTACTGGCACTGCAATAACAGTGAATAAGAGAGTCAGAGAGTCAAGCTCATACATCTAGTAAAGCTTGCATTCTATGATTAGAAAGTTAATAAAAACAAAACAATTTAAAGAGAACTGCTGTGAAGGAAATAAACAAGGTGAGAACAGAGTAACTGGCTGAGGAGGAAGGCTACTCTCGGTAAGAGTGACGGATGATGGAGGGACATCTGAGCAGAGAAGGAGAAGCCAGTCACCTGAAGACGGGACAGAACACTTCATGCAGAGAAAAAGTGCAAAGGAAGGTTATGAGCTGTTTGGTAAAGGTACTAAAAAGGTCACCAGTGTAACAAGATGTCAGGGAACTATGAAAAGAGGAAAGGACCAGGTCAATAAGGATGTAGAGTAAAATCCAAAGTGCACTAGGAAGCCACTGAGATGCATGTACTGTGATTTAGGCCTTTTAAAATTCACTCTAGTGTCTGTATGGATAAAAAAGAGGGTGAGGGGCCAAAAGAAAAGCAGGGACACCAATCAGGAAGCTACTATTAATTGTAAATCACCCAAGTGGGAAGGGGTAGTGGATAACTATGTAGCCATTAAAAATAATGAATATTTTTAGGGAAAAAAAAATTCAACACATATCTGATATGCAAAACATTTGCATATTTTAAGATTTTTGCACACATTCCCAGAATTAAATTTATGTAATACAATAGTATTAGAAATGATAAATGTCCAAGAAAATATATCATTTAGCCCCATATGTGTTAGCCAGTGATACTGAACATGAAGGAAACATTTCTAAGTATGAAAGCTAAGTGGCCTATTTTAAGACTCTCTGCGAAAAAAATGTGGAACCTTCTCAACCAACCATTAGTACCTCAAGGCAAAAAAAAAAAAGAGATATTCTTTGGAAAAATAATGTTTTCTAAAAGCAAGGAAATCAAACACTGCATTTTTTTGATATTTAGAAAAATAACATTTTATTTAATTATATAATTTTCCTATTTTTAGTAGTTTAATAGAAATTTTCATTCAGTTCTTGTTCTATTAAAATGGCACTATTCTAAGAATCAACTGCATCACAAAGTAATGCCAGATTTGGCTGACTTATTTTAAATATATTTTACAGCATAATTTTAGGATGTTGCCTTGTAATATCAGGTAAACATCTAATTTTTCCCTTGACACAATGTATCATAATTAAATGCTTAGTAACTTGAGTTCTGAGTCTAATGTTACCCCATTGAATGTTTCCAGAAACCTCATAAAGTAGACAACATTCCCCAAATTATCAGATTAAAAGCCTGACTAGGAGCAGTTAATATAAGAGTACAGCTAATAAACTGATCAGTTAAAATTCAAATCCAGGTCTTATGTTTAAGCTCAGAGTCATGAAATTTTAATCAAATCCTATATCCCACCCCCATCTGAAAGCTAAGGACAATTCGTATTTAACAATGTTGCAGATCAATGCAAGAGAAAGGGTAGCAAAAAGAACTACATTCTTTGAACAGTGACTACAGGGAAAAAACAAAACAAAACAATCTAAGATGCGACTCACTACATACTTCATACTTTGACTCCTGCCTAGCTAGATGGCACTACTGCTGACAAGAAAATGCAAAATTTTCAAACACAAGCTTATTACTCCAAGGAGATGTAAGAGTTTATTTCAAGAAAGTCTCCAGATGTTAATCTCTAGGTTCAGGCTATAGGCAGAATTAACAGCAAGGGACTCAATGACTTCTAGAAGTAATTAATGCATTACTTTATACCCCTTAGCAATAACCTTCCTCTTTTTCACTTGTTATAAGAGTTTCCCACCATACAGCACAGAGACCTTAAAAAAAAAAAAAGTTCAATGTGTGAACACGGTGAGGGCTGGGGCTGTTATCTTTAGTTTTCTCATTGTATCCAAAGTGCTTAGCACATACCAAGCTTTTAAAGATTTGATGGACTGAATGTGCCAATAAGAAAGATGTTCAAAAAAACTAGACAGCAAGACAAATGAAATAATACAAAGGCTGAGATAACCAAAAAACAATTATATATAACCTAGGAGACTTCTTAAATGCCTTTAGGAACATGAAGGATTCATTTATGAAGAACGTATATCTGAAACAGAGGTCAGCAAACTTTTTCCGTAAAGGGCCAGACAGTAATTATTTTAGGCTTTGTAGGCCATAAAACGGGACTACATCAAAATAAAAAGCTTTGCACACCAAAGGAAACCACCAACAAAATGAAAAGGCAGCCTACCAAATGGGAGAAAATATTTGCAAATGATATATCCAATAAAGATTAGTATCCAAAATATATAAAGAACTTACACAACTCAACACCAAAAAAACCCAAACATCTAATTAAAAACTGGACAGAGGACCTGAATAAACATTTTTCCAAAGAAGACCTATAGACAGCCAACAGATGCATGAAAAGATGCTCAACATCATTAATCATCAGGGAAATGCAAATCAAAACCAGTATGTGTTATCACCTCACACAAACCAGAATGGCTAGTATCAAAAAGACAAGAAATAGTAAGTGTTGGCAAGGATGTGGTGAAAAGGGAACCCCTGTGCACTGTTGGTGGCAGTGGAAATTGGTGCAACCACTGTGGAAAACAATACGGAGGTTTCTCAAAAAATTAACAATAGAAATACCATATGATCCAGTAACTCCACAACTAGGTATGTATCCAAAGAAAACGAAAACACTAATTGGAAAAGATATATGCACCCCATGTTTACTGCAGCATTATTTACAATAGCCAAGATACGGAAGCAACCTAAATGTCCATCCATAGATGAATGGATAAAGATGTGTGTGTGTGTGTGTGTGTACACACACACACACACACACACACAAACGGGATACTACTCAGCCATTAAAGAAAAAAAAAAAAAGGAATCGGTGCCATTCATAACGACACGGATGGACCTCTTAGAGGGAATTACGCTGAGCGAACTAAGTCAGACAAAGAAAGACAAATACCATATGATTTCACCTGTATGTGGAATCTAAAAAACAAATGAACAAAAAAGCAGAAAGACTCATAAATACAGAGAACTAGTGGTTGCCAGAGGGAAGGAGTGAGGGATGGGTGAAACAGGTGAAGGGAATTAAGAGGTACAAATTCTCAGTTTTATACATATATACACATATATATTTCCCAGTTATGAAATAAATACATCACAGGGATGAAAAGTACAGCATTGGAAACATAGACAATAATACAATATTGTAATAGCATTGTATGGTGACAAATGGTGACTATGCTTATCCTGATGAACAGTGAGTAATGTACAGAACTGTCAAATCGTTATGTTGTACACATGAAACTAATACAACATTGTATGTCAACTATACTTCCAACAATAAAAATGTTTTTTTAAAAAAGATCTTTGTTGCAACTACTCAACTCTATTACAGTGTGAAAGCAGCCACAGACAATATGTACACAAACAAGCATGGCTGTGTTCCAGTAAAACTTTACTCATGGAAATCGCACATTTGCAATTTCATGTACTTTGACGTGTCATGAGATCTGATCCTTCTTTTGACTTTTTAATCTGCCATTAAAAAATATAGGAACTATTCTTAGTCCTCAGGCCATACAAAAACAGGTGGAGGACAGTAGTTGCCCATCCCCTCACCTATTTATTACATACTTTCATGGAGAACAAACCAAAGGCAACAGAGTTTACATTTTTAATTAAGTACATTAGACCTAAATGTGAAGACCCAGTAACAGAAAGCGTTTTTTAAGAAAGTTAACAGGTTGCTGAGAGGTCACACACTGCTTTTGCCTGTACCTCCAGAAACAGTTTATGTGAAAAACAAAACTGGAACAAATGACATATGAAAGCCACATCAAGACCATTTATTTGGGAAAAACACTTCCGGCCATTAAGACCAGGTATGGACTAAACCAGAATTAGGCCTCAATATATGTATGCCTTTTAAAGTCTTTTTTTTAAAGATCTCCGTGTTTGCTTGAAGGACCCTTTAAACTGGCTACCAGATCCTTCCAATGATTCTAACCTAGAAATTTAAACACAGAGGACTCCGCTCCATCCCCATGGTTCTTTAACCCAGTAGGGCTGGGATAGGACCCTGGCATTGCATTTTTAAATTTGTTTAAAGTGTCATACATGTTGCTGACACGGCTACCCCCAGCAAAGGGCTACAGCTGTAGATGAACCATATCCAACTCTATGTATGTAACGGTCAGCAACTCAAGTTAAATAATAAAACAAATGGGACTCCACAGAGTAACCACAGGGTCAGCTCTTTAAGAAATACCTTTCATTAAGACAACACAGATTCTTACTGTAACCTTCTTTTTTAAAAGATATTATTTATTTGAGAGAGACAGTGAGCACGAGAGGGGGTGTGGCCCTGACCTGAGCTGAAATCAAGAATCAGATGCTTAACTGACTGAGCCACCCAGGTGCCCCGATTCTTCTTAATCTTTAGCAACCTTCTGTATCTCACCATGCATACGAAGTTTATGTTACTTTCCCAAACAGAAGGACATTTTTGCTGCCTTTGACAGCCTTACCGTAGTAACAGGTTTCATAATCATGAGGCTCTCTTATATTTAGGAAGAGTAGCAGAATATTACAGAAAGTAGAGTGAGCTAGGAAGCTTTTATTTTCAAAATGTGACTACTTTCATTATCTCAATACAAAAAAACCTTCAAGGAATAGCTCTAAATCTCTGTTCTATTTTAAGCCCAAAAATACACCAGTAAATGAGAGTCATAACCTGGAGGTATATATGAATGCCTCAATGGTGTATTATGTTCTTTGTTTTCTCGATTTGCCAATTTGTGATGTTAATCAAGATTTTCTGTTCCACAGGTTTCCCCACAATTCATTTACTGAAAAGTTCAAGGATATAGCAATACCAATGGCATAAATACAACGTATGTGTAGATTTCATTTATTCAACAACTGTTTATGCAAATGCTACATGTGAGGAGGTATAACAGATTCTGGGTAGACAGTGGCGATTAAAGCAGACATCGTCCTTGCATCCTTGAAAGAGCGGTATGTGTATAACTAAGTAACAAGTAGGAGAAGGGAGTGGAATGACACAAGGACAAGTGGAAGGTCCTACATATAGTGGCCAAAGGCTTCTTGAAGGTAACCTTCAAAAGCCGAGACCTGAAGAAGGACGCAAAAGAGACAGCATGTAAGGAGCAGAGCAGGAACATTCCAGAAACAGAAGTAACATGTGCAGAAGCCCAGAGTAATAAAGCCCTGATCACGTTTAAGAATGAAACCTCGAGACCAGTGTTTAATTATAGTGGGAAAGTGAGTGCAATGAGATGAGGCTGAAAATAGCCAGATCCTGTAGAGTTCTCTAGCCTTTGGTAAAGAATGCTTTTTTTTCCCTAAGTGCTACTGAAAGTCCATGAAAGGTTATAATCTGAATAACAAAATCCCACTGAGTTTTTAAAGATTTTATTTATTTACTTATTTGAGAGAGAGAGAGCACGCTTGCGCATGTGCAGGGACAGGAGGGGGGATGGGGAAATAATCTCAAGCAGACTCCCTGCTGAGCACAAAGATAAAGGCAGGGCTCAGTCCCAGGACCCTGAGATCATGACCTGAGCTGAAACCAAGAAGAGTCTGGATACTTAACTGACTGAGCCACCCAGGCACCCATTGAGTTTTTAAAAGCTGATTTTGGTTATAATGGGAAAAACTGAAAAGGGGACAAGAAATAAAGGGAAACCTGTAAAGAAATTACAGCAAATAGTCCAGGTGATGGTGGTGGCTTAAGCTAGGGTAGTAGAACTAAGCACCAAAAATAGCTACACTGGAGAAATACTTTGGAAATAGAAACAACAGACTGGTTGTAATAAATGAGAGAACTTAAAGTAGGGTAAGAGGAATTAAAGAAGAATCTTAGGTATCTGGGTTGAGCAATTAGGTTGTGATACTGAGTTTAGTGCAACAAAGGAAAAAAAAATGGGGAGTATTTCCAGAACTGCACTGTCCAATACGGGTAGCTACTTGTCACATGTGGTTATTTACATTTAATTTTATTAAAAATTAGTTCTTCAGATTGCCATATTTCAAATGCTCAATCGCCACATGTAGCTGTTGGTTACCATACCGGACAACACAGATGTAGAACATCTCCACAACAGAAAATTCTACTGGTGAGGGGTGCCTGGGTGGCTCAGTTGTTAAGCGTCTGCCTTCGGCTCAGGTCATGATCCCAGGGTCCTGGGATCAAGCCCTGCATCGGGCTCCCTGCTCAGCGGGAAGCCTGCTTCTCCCTCTCCCACTCCCCCTGCTTGTGTTCCTGCTCTCGCTATGTCTCTCTCTGTCAAAAAAATAAATAAAATCTTTAAAAAAAAAAAAAAAAAGAAAATTCTACTGGTGAGTGCTGTTATAGAAGGAAGAAAGAAAAAAATAAATAAAAATAAAAAATATATATATCAAATGCTGGGTAGTCCAGCAAGAATAAAGCTAAAAAGTATCCATATAGTTGGTCAACATGCAAGTCCAATAGTGAGCTCAGTGGAGCATATTCACTGGAATAAATGAAAGCAGAGCATGAACTGGAATGGGAGATGAAAAGCGGAGACATGTCCATAGGATAGGAACACACTGTGAAATGGAGCACAGAAATAAATGGGGCATTAGCTGGAGCAAAACAAAGGGTGTCCAAGTCTAGAATATTCACCCAGCCAACAAACCTTTACTGAGCACCACCTGTAACTTGCAGACACTCTTCTGGGTACCAGGGATACAAAATTAAGACAAGACCAGGAGAGGAAGAAAGAACAAACAAGTAAACAATGTTACTTCAGAGTATAAGTAAGTGCCACAAACCAAATAATATGATAAAATGAAAATGAGTGAACAGGAAAGACCTCAATGTAGAAATGATACCTGAACATGAGCCATAAATGACAAGAAGGAACCATCTCGGCAAAGGTCTGGAATATACCTATATGCTATTGGGAATGATCCAAGTGAGGTGATAGAACTCGCTCAACACACATTTACCAATCAACTTAACTTATGCAGTATGGCTGTAGGCATTGGGAAGAAAACACTCAAGGATACAGACAAAAATCCCTGTCTTTCTGGAGTTTACATCCTAGTAGGCTAAGAAAAAAGAAAATAACAAAACAAATGTTATATTATGTTATCTATTATGTTACAGAGGGATAAGGGCTAAGGAGAAACATAAAGCAAGAAAGGAGATAGGAAGTTAGGGAAGGACTGTGATTTTAGACAGGACAGCAAGAAAAAGCCCGAAAGAGGTGAGGAAGTGAGCCATGATATGGGAGCATGCTTCACCAGTTGGAGGAAAAACATAACAGTGGCACAGAAGAAAAGGAAAGTAATAGGTGATAAAGAGAGTGCTGAACAGAGGGGGTTTGTGCTTTTACTGAATGAGATGGTAAGCATCTGGAGGTTTCTGAACAGAAAAGTTACATGATCTACTGCTTTAAAAGGATTACTCTAGCTACTGTGTTGAAAATACGTTTTTAGGGGAACAAAGGTGTAAGCAGGGAGACCAGTTAGAAGGCCTGTGCAGTAATCTGGGCAACTGATTACAATGGCATGGCTATGGTAACTAAGAGAAGCAGCCTTATGGGAAATTGGGAGCTCAGCTCTAGATGTATATTAAGTTTGTGATGCTTCTTAGACACCCCAAATTTTTTTCAAAATAGTTGGGTATTAGCATGTAGAGTTCAGAGGAGAAACCCAAGCTAGGGATATAAATTTGGAAGTTATCAGCAAATAAATGTTATCTGTTTAAAGCTATGAGACTGGAGTGTATTTAGACAACAAAAAAGGAGAGGTCCTAAAACTAAACTCTTAGCCACATCAACAAAGAGGTCAGAGAGAGAACAGAAAAAGCAAAGGAGACTAAGAAGGAACCACCAGTGAAGTACGAAGAAAACTGCTAGCAGACATGGTGGCCTAGAAGTCAAAGGAAAAAGCATTTCAAGCCAACTGTGCCAAATGCTACTAATAGGTTAAATGAAATGAGGAATGGAAATTTATAACAGTGGTTGTTGGTAGGGTTCAAAAGAAAAGGGAGAGTGAATATAAGCAGAATTTTCAAGGTATTTTGTGTAGGTGGTGGGTGAAAGGGGAGACCGGAAGAGAAATCTGTTTTAAAATGAGATAAACAATCATTTTTGTATGCTCATGGCAAGAGCTAGTAGAGAAGGAAAAACCAATGATGCAAGAGAAGGGAGACTGACAAGAGTAATACTATTCTTGAGACCATGAGGGAATGGGATCTTGTGTACAAATGAACTGGTTGTCCTTATCTTGGAACACTAAAGTTCATCCACCGTGACAGAGAAAGTAAAGAGCAGAGTCACAGATACGGGAGCATGCAGGTATTCTTTCAATTATTCAATATGCTTAGTGAAATAGAAAGCAAGGGCATTAGATGAGTGAGGATAGGGGAGGAGGTGCTGGGATATTTGAGAAAAAGAAAAATACAGTCATAAAAGAGGGTGAATAGACCAGGGACCATTGGGCATGAAGCCAGAGAAGAACAAAGTTTTTGAGAGTATATAAAGTGATTATTATTCAACATGAAATTTCAACTGGGTATAAATGAATGTAAGGGGATACTGAAAAGCTTAGATGGATAGATTGTAGGTTCTGGTGGAGATGAAGGGCTGTTGGAACTGGAAGTATTTACTAGAGGAATAAGACAGTGGGACACGTGAAATGAGATTGGGGTGGGGATAGTTACTGATAAAAGACAAGGTATTCTAGGATATGAAATGGGAACACGTGGATGAATTAGATTGAAAAATAAGATCACTGAAGAAGAAATCAAGGAACTAATAGCCCAGAATATTGGAAGCATCTTTTATATCAATGTTCCTCAAAGAGCCAGACCATGACACCATAAGGAGCTTGCACCAGATTATAAATCAACATACTGCATCCTTTATCAAGAAGAATTTAGTGACAGGTGATTTATATTCTGGCACAAACCCTTTATCTTAATCCATGCTAGTAACTAACAGTTCAGACCAGACGACATTTTGAGTAGCACTGTTGACGTGGACACTGATTTCACCAAGAATTATGACAGAAATAAAGAAGACAGTGAGCCAGGCTAATAAAGTGTTCAAGGAAGGAAGGAGATGACCCTCCTTACTTTTTCTTCTTTTCTCAAACATCCCAACACCTCCCCAGGAAAGTTGGTAGATGACTAAAATAGAGTGGTAGTGGGTAGTATAATTTGATGGCATGAGAGTCAAAGTTTGAAGTTCTGGAAAATAATGGTTAAGACGTGACAATGAGAAACAAAGACATTTTCTCTACCTCTTGGTTTAGTAGTAAAAGCTGTGCAAAAAGGTACTGAGAGAGCTGCAAAGGAAGTAGCATTATCAGGAGAGAGGCTAGGTTACAGTGGGATTAAGAAAGAGAAGGGAACATTCCCAGAATACACTGAAAATAAAAGGGGTCTCCTGATGACTATGAGTTATAGAATGCACAATAAGTGAATTTGAGGATGATAAAAGGTAGGCAATGGAGAACAACAACAACAACAAAAATCCCACAAAAAACAAACAACAACAAAAAAACAATGGGATTAGAATCTGGAGGGATAAGACTAACACAGAAAAGTTAGGTATAACTAAAAGAACAAAGTCCTTGAAAAGGCATGAGTCAGGACTGGCCTCTGACCAGGATATATACTCTTTCCTCCATTTTAAAGATGGACATTTGATGCAGATTGATAGATAGGGTAGTGAAGGAGTTCCTGCTTAGCTTCTGATGGGCGAGAGGGGACTCATTTGAAGAGCGGAGGTTAAATAGTCTTCCTGTTTTGGAGCTTTCTAGAGAAATGGAATACAATCTGGGGTATAATGGCAAAGGGAGAAATCTGAGGCCCTTTAGCCTATAGTCTGGGTATTCTTCAAACATGATTATTAAGTATTCTTACAAAAAAAAAGTCCAATTTTAGTACTTCCCAGCTTCCACTTTTGAGCAATATCAATTTAACTATCATTACTCTGCCTCATGAGTGACCCCCAATCTTTAGGTGTTCCAGACTTTTAATTTCTTAAACTTTCTATCCTCTTATTTCTTATTCTATGGGAAACAGAATGACTGGCACTCTGATTCAGGACCCAGGAAAAAGGACAGATGACTTAAGGCAGGAAATAGTGACCTACAGGACAACTATCAGAGAGTAACAGTTTTACTACATGAATGGATAACACAAAATATTCATAACTAAGAAGTTAGAACAATATAAACCTAATTTCATAGTCTCACATGTTTTTTTCAACAGACGATAATAAAAAAATAATAAAATAGCTGGACTTAAAAACCAAACTGTAGAATTCAGCAAAATGCCAGAAAACAGACTAAACTTACAAATGTATCGAAAGAGTTACATGTCCACGCATACTAGGTTTCCTATAACATTTAATGTCTACTTTTGCATCTAAATGAACTATTAGGTAGACAGAAGTAATGTCTGACATTGCTACAATCTTTCAGTAGCTCAGAAAAATAACTGTCTAAACCAGTACTTTCTACATAGTAGAATGGAACACCACTTGGAAACCTCCACAGTTAGACTGGAAAATATTTCCAAGAAACCCTTGTTCCTGTTTTACACATATGGCACTCATCTAGTATATGGCAAACTTCAAAGACAAACTCACTCCCTATATCCTTACCCCAAACCACTTAATTATACTTAAAAAAAAAAAAAAGTTTACAACAACCACTCCTCAGTGCAGCAAATTACTACAATCATTTAAGATCATCTTCAAATTGCATTCCCAAGAAATTTTGCAGTAAATCTAACTTCTCACACTTTTATATGAAAAATGTACAATAAAATGTGTGTATATACATACACATACATCACAATTATTCCAGCTATCCTAAAACCCTTTTAATAAAAGCTTATTAAACTAACCCTACAGCCTTTGCACATCTTTTACTTCCAAGTCAGATCAGCTACCAGCATTCACGGTAAGATTTATTAATCACAGATATGGTTTGTATGCCTTGAGAACTGATGAACTTGACAGAACTTAAACAGGTTAAAAATATCTCCCCCCCCCAATTTTTTTCACTAATTGTTTAACCTGTTACAAATCAGTTAAAAGGAAACAGTACAGCAACAGGTGAATTACAAAATCACAAGTAAAACTGTGGGAACATTAGTGAAGAAATGAAGAGACAAATAAATACGGGAGAAAATGGGAAGTGCTACGAAGCATTTTCACCTCAGCATCATCCAGCTGTTCACACTATTCAAACTGCTGGGGCGGGGGAGGGAGCCTTTTCAACAAGTTCATAAGAAATCAGAGGCAGGAAATTTCTGGAATGTTATAAGAGAAACTTTACAGTGGCTTGACAAAGTTACATGGGGATAGGGGATAGGCCAAGGAGTAAGCACCTCTGAGATAAATGTTTTGTGAAAAGTTCACTGATCAGTTTTGTTTGTATTCTATACCATATCATATAAATACAACTGTAGCACTATTCTCAGATACTGCGTTTTATAATCAATGTTGCCCTATGCACTGCATTTTCAGTCCAGACATAGCTTGTCATTTAAACGTGTAGCTTGCAGACTAAACACCCAACTTTTCTAACTCCAGAAATGAAAAACTTTGCCCTAGCAACAAAAAGATTTAACCAAAATCTATTTAACTGCCTGCATAAATTTATTCTAACCAAGTAATAGCATGCCATTAATTTAAGTAAAACTTATATTCAATTAATTTTTCATTATCTAAACTTTGCTTTTAAGTTTTGGATTTGGTCTGATAATAGTTTCCGTTAAAAGTGAAGACTTCAGATAAAAACCAGGACGTGATTTAAAGACCTCAATAAAATTTCAGGCTGACATGATTATGTACACACAACCAAAACATGTCCAGCATTTTTAATATCTTCACAGATTAAGTTTTGAAATCTCTTTTAAAAATGCTCTTTAAAAAACTATAATTAAGATGACCAAGTTGTTATTTCTCCTTTTCCTTGACCAAAACTATCTTATAATTCCTAAACTCAAGTGTGAGTTTCCCAGATTTGACAAACAAGTTAATAATACAAAAGTGCTTTTAAGTTCCTAATGTATAATCAAGTGATAGAAGGTATTTTCCAAGTGCCTAAACATGACCCTAATAGTTTAACAATCTTATTTCCTATGTTATATGAACCCACAGATTCATATCATCCTCATTTAGTAGAATCATTATCACAAAGAACTGTACTCTAAATGGGACTATCGCAGATGTTACAAACTGGCAGTATCCTGCCAGTAGGTGTATTTAATTTGTGCTGAATAGTGTCTTAAAACATGAATTTCATTCACCAACATGTGCAAATCAAAGGATGCACATTAATCTGATTTCCTGCTTCTCTCAAGAAAAAAAATCAGATGATGTGGCAACATGAACTATATTCCCACACAATAGCTGGAACTGCTGAAGATTGGCTGCTTAGAAAGGATTTGTACTCTCCAATTTGTTGTATTCCACACAGTCCCAGTTACTCTATACCAAATGGTCCTAGAAACACTGAGTAGCCATTGCCAATGTAATAGAAGACCAATCCTATATGGCTTATGAAAGCAATCTTACTTTAGTCACTTATCTTGAATGTCAAAATGTTTATGTTACAATAATGAAGACAAGCAGCCAATTTCAGAGATAAATTAAGTCCCTAATAGAATTTTTCAGTAAGCTGTATGCACATACTTTTTAGAAGAACTTTCAAATCCACTCTCCTATCTTGTAAAAATTTTGGAAAACTGGAACAGCAGCTATTCAACCTTAAGAGACAATAAATGATGCAAATGCTAAGAATCAACTTGAACATTACTAATTCCAAAAATGATCCATTGTGGAAAAAAAAAAATCCATTCTGAATAACCATTTGTATAAAACAAGGCCTTCTTATTGTGTTTAAAAAAAAAAAAAACTCTTAACAATATTTCTTAGTCAAAAATCATTATCAATGTTTTCAAAAAATTACTTGAATTCCAAGAGCAAAATGGAGCAGTGATACTGTCATTTTCCTCCCCTACTGTCAACTTTTCGATTTCATTTCAACCACCCATTATGGAAAACAGGCAACATTTTAAAGTTTGTCTGAACTAATTAATTTTCCATAAAATTAACATTTGACTTCCAAAAGTTAATTGAGAATACACTTCATTCTTGTTACTAATCAGAATCCAAACTGAAACAAGTATATTCATAAAAAAATGTTACTAATAGAAACATAAGACCTTTACTACAGGAGCAGGGAGAAAGGTTTTTATTGAAAAATTTAAAGGGCAAAATATTGGCATAGTACATCACCACCCACAACCTTATACAATGGGAGCCTATAGTAACCAGGGCATTATAGTCTAGAGTTCATATACACTCATGACTGAGCTAGTTTTGTTTCTATCTAGTTCCTAACACAGACATACTCCTTGATAATATAACTCAGTTGAGCACTTACTCATGTTTTACTGTGTACCTTATTTTAGACACACTGACAATCTGATTAACTTTTTCTGAGAACTTTAGTTTCTGTAATTCATTAGGACAACTAAACACATGATCCCTCACCCCCAAATTCTTATAGTGAGTTTTTGGTTTTATCATCATGATATATTTAACCTACTTAAAGTGGCTTACATTAAATGTAATCCCTAATTTAACTTTGATCTTTCTCCTACAAATATTGGTTGAGATGACATTTTCTCAAGCCAATCTTTTAATGATCACTATTGATATGAATAAATTATTCTAGAATTCAAAAGGTTTCTTGATTGATGCTTTCTCATCAGAACTGTTCAAAAATATATTCCACACAAACTTGCTGGGGGGAAAAAATCACAAGCATTACATTATATCCACTGGAGGGCACTCAACATGACCAAAGCATGCAATGAAAACATGCCCTAACACTACTCTCACTCTGCGGCTGCATCGGGTTTGAGGGAGACTCTGGGGGGTGGGGAACGTCTCTTAAAAGAAGAGATGAGGGGCGCCTGGGTGGCTCAGTCGTTAAGTGTCTGCCTTCGGCTCAGGTCATGATCCCAAGGTCCTGGGATGGAGCCCCACATCGGGCTCCCTGCAAAGCAGGAAGCCTGCTTCTCTCTCTTCCACTCCCCCTGCTTGTGTTCCCTCTCTTGCTGTCTCTCTTTCTGTCAAATAAATAAAATTGTAAAAAAAAAAAAAAAAAAAAAAGATGCCCACAATTAACAAATTCAAAAAGGCAGTTAAACTCTAAAAAAAGGGTTCCTAATGTAACTGACTTTCTCTGTTACAAGAGCATCTTTCTTTAAGGAAAGTAGATTTTATACATACTTTTAAGGATAACAGGGTTCAGGCCTCAAAGGATCTAGGTTTCAAACTGAGTCAAGCTCTGTCTTGCATGAAACACAAAAACACAAGCAGCATTCCTAAGTAAACAGAGGAAATAAAGAACTTTCTCCTGAGTTTAAATGATGAAAAACTATACGAGTTAATTCCTACCCATTTTCAAGCACCACAAATCACATATTTTATCTTCATGGAGCCTGAGAAGTATATACTTATTTTAGCCTATTAGCCTAGTTATCTGTCACACAATTAGAACGTATTACATAAACAATGGTCTGTTAAAGAATGAGAACTTATTCTGCAAATCAGTATCCTCTATATGAGGGCACAGGAGGCAACAGCTACATGCTCTAGAATAATCACGAAGCAGTTCCTTGTCTATGTTTACTATTTACTTTTATGGTATAAAAATGTTTTTAGTCAAGCTATTTCAACAAAAGGTATCATATTCCCAACAAAAAGAGAGCTGCAAGAAAAACTTAATACAACTAATGTTTTCAAAAACAAGGTCACAAGTCAATATGAAGCACTACACAAGAGTTGTAATACTTTTAATTAGAAGTTTGTCCTACACAAAAAGCATTCACCCCTTCCACCCTGGGTTAGCAATCAAGCATACTTCCAACCAAGTTCAAAGTACAAACTTAAAATTTACCACCTACTCATCTGCAATTATTATCAACAACTAGTAAACTATGAAAGAGAAACAAAATCATGTCGTAACTGGACAGACATTTTCTTTCATTTGAGTAACACAAAAGTTTCATTTGGCTGAATATACTTAGATAGTCCATTTTGGGGGGTTATAATTTCACTGCTACTTACAACTATAAAAAAGATATTCAAACTTTTCAATTATCCACATCCCTAGTTTCAACAATATTTATGCTCCTCTTCCCACCCTCCCAACAACAAAAAAGGGTATCTGCACATAGTTTTTGTAAGTGCTACATCTTAAAATACCCTTTGAGAAATTTACCTACTTCATGTCTTCCCTTCCTATTTGGGGAGGGAAGTATCTATGAAAACAAGCACACAAAAAAAACTTCATATATATGAACAATTTTTATTCTAGTCATGATTAGTAACAGTACGAAGCTCAATTCAGTTTGATGAGTTTTAATATTGGAATATACATTTACTCTACATAATAATCTTGGCAAAGGATAACTAATAACAATTAGTTCAAAAGAAAGAAAACGTCTGAATACTTGACACTTGAACACTGGTAAATGTTTTACTTTTTTATTAACCGCCTTATTTTAAAAACATAGTTTTCCCTGAAAGCTATTTAAAATGTTCAGCCTCTGGGAGTCTCAAGCTTAGGACTCCACAAGGACTCTAAGTTGCACGCTATACTAAACTTCCTAGTGCATTTTTTCCCCCTCAAGGACTACAGGCCTGAATAGTCTCAGCATTCCTTTAATCCTATAGAATAGTCTTCTGCAAGTTTTTCAAGTTACTGTTGCAATCACTTTAGGGCCTTGTCCTTGTACATGGCCTTCAGAACAAAGACTGGGTCAAAGTAATGAATATTGGGTGCAAATTAAGCAAATTTTGAGAAACAATATTCTCCAGTAAACCTTAATGGTTTTTTTTTTAATCTAGAGAATGTGAAAGTAAAATAAATACTGCAGCAGCCTCAGTTGCTCAGACCCAAAACAAAGTCTCCAAAGTAAAACTTTATGTCACTAATTTAAGCAGATAGTTAACGGTAGCGTTATGTAAAGACATTTCAAGCTATGTCTACTGTTTTGTAGGATGAAGACAAGTTAACACGAAGATATCTAAAGGTCCTGAATGTTCACCAACTGACAATACTGAAATGGCTTCCTAAATTCCACACAAAATACGTTATAACTTCAGCGATCTGAAAAACATTAGCCTAGACTTTATCAAAGGATAGCCGTCTCTTCAAGTTGATGTCTAGTCTAAGCCACCACTATTCATGATACAAAGCTCTCATTTCACTAAAACCACTCCTCGATTTCCTTTTGCCGACCTCTGCATACCAGCAGGCCAGTCTCTCTTCATTCACCACTCACAAACTCAGGGGGGAGGGGAGACCACAGATGTCTGGAAGATAGAAAGTATGGAGACAATGCTCCCTCCAAAAGGGAACAGAAAACGAAGGAAACAACTACACCCAACTGCCAAAGCTTTTAAGTTTCGCGGATTCAGAAGCAGGCTTTGAGAACTTTCAAAGTCTCTGTTCAAAATCCTCTCCCTAGACAAAACATTGAAAGAAGTTGCAATTATTTGGTCAATTTCGTAGCGAGGGAACAATTCACTCTGATGAAAAGAAAACGTGCTCTAAAAATCATGTTTAGCTGCCATAAAAGTATTTGAATAAATCATTTCTCCCAACAAGGTTCTCGAAGCACTCAGGAGCTGAATCCCGCCGTTCACTTGATAAGAAACAGTAAGCCAGTCGCCCTGGCCCCCGCCCCTATTTTTACTAGGGTCTCACACCCACCGCCATAAATCCAAAAGACTCCCCGTACGTTGCATGCCGCTTTCACTCACCTGCACGGCACAAGAAAATATAGGTGCAGCACACGGATTTATATGTGCAAACCCTACTGACGCATCGCACCGTCTGCACTAGTAGTTTGGTTCCTCTAAGGTTTAAAGTTGCTTGGGTCTAAACAAGCGCCAGTGCCAAACTCACATAAGCGTGGCATTAAAAACAAAAAACAATTCTCTTAAGAATTCTCTTAATTTGTCCTTAAGAACGAAAGAGGAAATCTGAACAGAAAGTCTACCGGCCCTATCGACCCGGCAGATGGGACCTGGGTGGCGTCCCAGGCCCAGCGTCCGTACCCCAACTCCCCGCTGGGGCTGGGAAGGCGGAGCCCCCCACCCCCGTCCCCACCCCACCCCGCCCCCCACCCCGGCCCGGAGCATCCCGAGGCGCAGGGTCCCTCCCCCAAACTCGGCCGCGGCCGGAGCCCCGGACGGAAACCACAGCCTCCCCCGCGCCTGCCCCCGCCAGCCATCGAGCTCCTGGACGCGCCCTCGCGTCGCCCCCTCCCCGCCAGCTGCGCCCCCGGGGCCCCGAGGAGCAGCGCGACCGGAACCCGGGCCCGGCCGCCGCCCTCCGCCCCCCGGGCGCGGCCCGCCCCCGCCGCCTCCTCGGCGCCCCCAGCCCGCACCCCCCGCTCCCCACCCCGGGCCTCCGCGCCGCGCCGGGCCCGGCTCCCAGCCGCCGCCGGGACCGCGCGCCCGCGACGAAGTTTGGCTCCGAAGAGGGAGCGGGGGCAGCCCCGGAAGGGTAAGGAAAGGAGTGCCCAAGCACCTCAGGGGAACAGGCTCCTCCCGCCGCTGGAGTCCGACCGTCCTCGGCCTGCGGTGGCGGCTCGGCGGGGACTGGAGCTGCTCCTCGGACCTTCCTCCGTCTCCGCCTCCCCTCGCTCTCTGTTTCTAGGGCCGCGCTAGCGCAGCTGCCACAGACCGAGAGGCTTAAAATGGCGCCGCACAAGGAGCTCTTATAAGTCGCGCAGTGGCCTCTGTATCCTGCCGCCACCGGCGCAGCGCGGAGCGTTCCGCCGTGCGAGGACAAGGGGCGGGGCGCGGACGAGCGGCGAAAAGTAGTCCCCGCGCCGCCAGCGACTGCCGCTGTCCGACAGCCCTGGGCAGGGGCGGGGCGCCCGCTCGCTCCCCGGCCGCTCCTCAGGGGAGAGCCTGGAGGGTGTCCCGCCGCGCCGCTCTGAGGGGCGGCCCGCGAGGGTACCGTGGTCCGAGGCGGGGAGGCCCGGGCCCCCGCAGGCCAGGGGGTTGAGGGAGGGCGGCACCCTGAGCCTCCACTGTCTGGACCCCGGCGCCCCCGCCCCGTGCGGGCCCCGGCCGTGAGAGCGGACGCGGGCTTGCCGCGCTTCCCGCTGCCTGCGGGCGGCGGCCTCTCGGCCCCGGCCCTCTCGGGCGGGGGGGCTGGGGAGGGGGAAGCGGTGGCGCGGGAGCTGAGGTCGGGGCCCGCCCGCTCCGGGCGCTGTTGGGCGCCGCAGCCGCCCCGCTGTCGGGTCGGGGAACTCCGGCGGGTTAGGGCTTCCGCGGTCGTTGCGGTCTGGGCCTCGCACTCCCCGCAGGACCTGGCTCGCGGGCGAGCCGCACACCGCTCCAAAGCCCCCCACTGTCCGGGTCGTGGATCCCGCATCCCGACCGGTTGCTCAGCCTGAATCTGGAAGTGAACCGCCGGGCCGGGCCGCCTGCGATCCCCGCTCCCGAAGGCTGTGAACTCTCTTAGAATGGGCGCTTAGTGCGCAATTCAACAAGTCCTCAGGAGTACGCACTGTGAACAAACGACTGATGGAAATGGATTAGCTCTAGAGCCCTGTCCACTAGGTTAATTCTTATAGATTACATTTTTATCTGGTTCTACAGTGCTACTAACTATCAGATTTATTTGTGGGGATGTTTCTTTGGAGGAAATGCATTTCTAAGGAAATACTTTCTTGAGAAATCGATTATGTCGTTTATGGAAGGAATTATCAATTAGGCAGCTTGTGATTTTTTAAAATTAATTTTCCATTCCTCAAAAACATTTTTTAATTCGTCTTAATAGGCTGAAGGTCTCCATTTCCCTTGGAAATGTTTCGATTGTCATCCATCAAGATTGGCATTTATTTGTCAAAGCTGAAACAATTATGATTGATTCAGTTTCTCTAGTCTATTGTTTTATGGTTATTTTTCCTTCAAAACAATGGAGAGTGCAAAAAGCAACAGTGAAAGTTGTCTTGAGGCTTTTATCCCTATAATTAATGCATGCAAACAATAGGTCTTTATACATAGGTAAGAGCAGGAAACCTACTTATTCACTATTCACTCATGGAGTAGAATATGTAGTTTTAGGCAAGCTAATGCTTCAGGGCCAACATGTTCTTTAGATAATTGTGGGTTCCCCCCCCCCCGTCTTAAAGATATTTTACTACATACAGTGGTAACGTTTAACTGCTATGACCATACCAGTGGAAAAAGTACACACACTAAAATGATGTTCGGTGAGATCCATTGTCTAGGGTTACTTCCTCATTTGTATCTTTCCTAGTAATTCTGTAGAATTAAATAAGCCAATGGTGGTGATTAACTCTGCTAGTCAGAATTCAAACACATTATACCGAAAAAGTTATTTCATCAAAGCAGTATTTCCCATATAAACTCAAAAGTGTAAATAGCGTTTCCAGGCACTGACCCCCAATTTTAATCCTCATATATAGTATTAAAGAATATATGGTTGATTTGATTAGAGTCACATTTAAGATCAGATGACTGATTAATCAATATTTGAGGAATTTCTTAAGGATGTCTCCTTTTTCTATATTCAGTTTTTGTGGTGTTTTTGTTTTTGTTTTTCTTTCCTCAGTAAGACACTGTTAAAACTGGTTAAGACATATTTGCACCATTTGAACATCTAAAGGATAAAAAGTCTTCTACGTTTGTATCTCTTTATTCAGATGCCGAAATAAAATTGAAGCATTTTCTATCATTTAGATATCTTAATCTAAATTTGGAATTAAGATTTTTAAATCCCTGCTAATGCTTTAAGCAAACACAATGTTATTAAAGGAAATGTAAAATTCGCAACAATGCACTAAGCTGTTTTTCCCATCAAATTTAAGTGTACTGAAGACTTCCTGGGTGACTAGCATTAAAAAAATTTTTTTGTTGAATTTAACAGATTGCTCAGAATTTCCTTATTTCTTCTCTCAAACAACAGAAATTGTTCCAGTTGTCTCACCAAAAATATGACATGAATAACTTCTGAGAAATGAAGACAAATGCTACCATTAAACCAAGGAGAAATACAAGCATCAAAATACCTGATGAGCTGGTGAAATAAGTGGTTTTGTAAAAATGATTTTTCAAAACTGACCTCGGGCAGTATGTTTCATAAAAAACAGTTGGTTATTTTTTTACACCTTTTTTTTCTAGAGCCGGCCATTTGGGTTTGACATAAATTAATCCATGTTAGTGCAAAAGACGGCATTAAACAAACAAGCAAACAAACAAAAAAACTGCAAAAGACAAATGGTTCTAAATTTCAGGCTCTGTGCCTAGAAACCCCAAGTGTCTCCAGCTGGTTTAACAGAGGAAGTATTACTTGTCATGATATTAGACCATTGGCATATCAGCAGTGACTACATGGAACCTGAATGTAAAGCGCCCCTTCAATAAAACACATGCTTTTGAATCACCTTTAGGCAAATAAATAAATGCGCACTTTCAAAAGAAACATTAATCAAGTCGGCACTGTAAAGAAGGCCTGTTCACTTTTTGGATAGTTAACTATCAAATCCATTAATTAAACATTTATTGAGCACTAAGACAATGAGCTTCCTTTAGAGAGAGGGAAACGAGTGACTGGCTTCTTTTGATGAGGTCCCTTAAATTAATGTATAATTGTAGCTGTTAATCAACCCGACTTAAAAGTAAACAGACAGTAAAAATAAGAGCCGTGAGACGAGGGTGTGGTCTCATCTGGACTCTATATCGGAATCTCCTTGGGAAGAAACCTCATCCAGCAGAAAGGTAAGACTAATAACATTCCATGCACTTAGAAAAAATAAGTCCCAATTTCTCTAAGAAGGTCTGTTAAAAATATTTCTTTCTGACAAAGTGAAAACATTGGACAAAAAATCAGATCAGCTTTTCATTTAGCAGCTCATCAAGTGGGCTATTTATGGATTGGGACTTTTGATTTGCAATACCTCATCTCAGGGTTCAGTGTTATCTTTTGATTTCTTTCCAGCTGAACAGGCTAAGTAGTTGTAAATACCTCTTGTCAGCCTACATGGTTGGCTATTCTCGCTCACAGAAGTAATCTAGGAACCCACTGGGCAAATTTGGGCGGAGAGCCCCTGTGGAAAGCTTGCATCTGGTGTGCACTGCAGAGCGAGGGAGGGGTGGTGAAGGTGGTGGGAGGCAATGGCCATGGTGGTGGCTGAGGCAGCGGGAGTGGTAGCTATGATCATGGCGGCTTCACTTATGCCAGGAACAGGCTTCCTGCTTGGAGTTACGTGTTTTCGAGGCCTTCCTTGGCTTGACACAACAGTCCTTGCCATACTAAGGAAGCACATTTAATGGCCACCATAGAAAGTGTGAAGGAAAAGCAATGGAGACATCATCCATGATATTCAAAGAACACAAATGTATATGTTTCTCAATGTTTCTAAGAATTAACACAAATACGGTTGCATTGCAAAGAAATCACGCTTTGGAGACATACTCCCCCCCCCCCCAACACACACACACACACACACACACACACTCCTCTATTAAAATTTTCAAAATGGTTGCAGATATCTCATTCACAAGAAGGTTAAAGGCGTTTCCCATCGCAAGAAGGATTAACTTACCGGAGGATTCTGGGACTGCAGATGTATACTGCGGCAAAATCCTAAATTCATCGAAAAAAATCATTTCTGGACTCCAGCTGCTAAAAATAATAGAATTATAGTAAATCATGGATAAGATTAAAACAAGCCATTTTCACATTCCAAAGTGTTCAGAAAAAAAAAAGGTTTCTTTTCTTTTAACTCATTTCTTAAACAATGCAAATTTTAAAGTAGCTTTTCTTTCCAGAGCACGCAGCGCCATGAAATCGATAATTTTTGATCTTTCGGTTAGTAGGCAACATGGTGAGCTATTGCAGGGACTGCAGGCAGCGGACATGTTCTTGTCAGCTAAAAATTTTCATATTGTTTTTGAATCCATTGAGATTTGTAGATGTGATATCACCGGTTTTTTGTTTTAGCCTGCACTGGGCTATGGGGACGCAAACTCTCAGTTTATCGACATATACATGTCTATTGCTTTATATATATTAAAAACAGGGAATCTTACTGGATCTTAAACAAAAAATTATGTAAAAGGAGTGGCTGGTGTGATTATAATCCCATCATGCAGGGTCCACGGTTCCCATTTAGTGAAATTTCGCAGAGGGCAACTTCTTAAGAACATCCCTGCTGTGCAGAGTGAAAAGCATGAACAAACCAAAGACAGAATTCATCTGTGTTTATATTTTACAAACAATGAAAAACCTACTCTTTGTATGCCTCTTTTCCCCCACCTTATTATTTCATGAAAACTGCAGCATTTTCCCCGCCCCCATCCAAACACTCACCACCCCAGCACCGCAGTGTTCCGTCCCTCTTTTGCTTCTCCTTCGTCTTCTTTTTCGCTTTCACAAATTCTGCACGCGCCATCTTTGTGTGGGGTGATTCTTTGCTAATTTCAGTTACCCATTCTCTTACAAATCGGTTCAGAAATAGAAAATTATAGTGTGCTTTGGGGCTTAATTTGCCTAAATTTCTTGCAGTCTTCCCTTCTGACATAGAAAAATGGAAACGACAGGGGGGAAGCCAAAAAAAGAGAGATATTTCTATTATTTCCATAACCTGTTGTATACAGTGGTGATAAAAAATATTATTAACATAATAGCAACAGCTGCAGCCTAAATAGAAGCTATGAGATAATTAATGTGCTACAACAAATTAATTTGCTGCAGGTGCCTCTGCTGTGAACTGAGTAACCCATGCCATATAAAGACTAAATACAATTATGATTCCCCCCACACACTAAAGCAAAATACAGAGCAAATGTCTTGTCCAGTAAATATTATGCATGCCTATTGTAAAAAAAAATAAAATCCTCCCCAGCCCCTTTCCCCCCTGGCCCCCATCAAGCCATCTCAAATGGTTTAGTCATCAGTGGATAAGTGTGGAGTTGGATCGGGTGTGTATGTGTATGAGTGTGTATGTACAGACGTGGAAGGGATGGCATTTTTAAGCATGTGGAGGTTTAATGCTATGTCTTAGTTGGAAAACGTATGGACCAGCTATAGATTTCTTTTGAAAAATTAGAGATAGTTTATAATATTTAAGAGCTCGATTGGTTTTAAACAAAAATTAGGTGGATTTATGTGTATAGCTAGAAGGAAAATAACAGTGTTGAGCAGTTGCCCGTCTGAATTAATCTTTTAAAAAAAATCACCTAGCTTATAAAAGAGAGAAATGTGTTTGTAATGTGGCACTCTTCGTTGATGTAAAAGAGAGATTTTTTTTTTTTTTTAACTCTCATTTGCTGTCAAGTTGAGCATTTATGGAGAATGGTTGCTGGTTATATCGCAAGTATGTGCCAGAAATACTCTGCGTCAGGGCAGCTCGGACAGGGGCCTGGAGAGGGTCACAATGCCAGAAGCAAATGTCCATTTTCTGTTTTGCACCACTCAGCAAAAAAGAACTTTGGGCCTAGGAAAGTGGAGAAACATACAGATTGAATTTTGTTTAACTACCTGACTAAAAAATGCTCTTAGAGTAAGGATCTAGTCATTTCTGACTTTTCTTCCAGTAACGCCACTGAAAGAAATGACATTTTTCTGTCGTTGCAGCCTTGGTTTGTTTTTTGTTAAAAGCCAAAAAGTATATATTTTATCATGGTCTAAGTATTCAAGGCTATTGGTTATTAAAATCTATTTTATCAAATGATCTTAAATTTCAATTCTAAATCTTACAATAAAGGAGATTAGTTTCTTAAATAATGGATAGAGTGCTGTGGCATTTTGATTTGACTTTGCAGAAATTTTAGTTCTAGGAGACAATATAAGATTATTCAAACAGAACACTGTTCCAGCTATCCCGAGAAGGGAGACTGCATGTGCACAAGTTTTCTTTAAAATAGATTTTATTTCCCATATTTCTTTTGGGTGGACAAGTGGTACTTGTCACTATCATTCTGATGCAGAAGTGATGTACGTTTGTCCTGCCATTTCTCATGCAGTGACGAGCATGCATTTTACTCCATCTTTCTTTTGTTTATACCAGAGCTTCTTCATAAGCCATCTTCACATCTGCTCATATTTTGAATTTACAATTAGAGAATTTGAGTTGGGGGGGAAGAAAAAGAAACAAAGACCATTGGTTTTCTTTTAAAATGAGAAGAAAAAAATAGGCAATTCCTTGGTAAAAAGGAGAAAAGTTGACAAGTGTGTAATACATACGTCTCCTCCAGGATTTTCCAGTAATTTTGATGTCAGCTGACTGGGTCATTCCACACAAATGTAACCCTCTGAAATCATATCGTTCTATAAAATTGTGATTTTGAAATCAATTAGGGAAAAGAAAAAAAATTGCTTTAATTTCTGTGGCTCCGACCGATCGTCCATTCAAAATATTTTTCTTCCCACCATAAATTGTATTCAAATCTAAGCTGTAAGAAATCAAGGTAGGAAATGTCTAACACACATATTTCTCTTTCCCATTCGTGTTCTCTTTTCATGGCATAACGATCACTGGTCTCTCAGCCCTGCCTCATATGACTTAGTTTTCCAAACCCGTATTCTTAGATTGTCAAGACAAGTGACACTGTGCAGGTTCTGAGCAATAAAAAAAAAAAAAAAAAAAATGTTTGTTGTTGAAAGCCAACCCATTTTGGGGTGGTTTTTAAAAAAGAACAAAGCTGATTCCTTTTTGGCTTGTTTTTACCAATCACTAATTGATTATTAGGATCAATTTACTAATGGTGATCCTGAGCTGGTCGTCTTCTAAAACAAAAATTTCTAAAGATTTTGCATTGTGTAGTCTTCTTAGTAAAATAATTGTGAGTATGCACCCTCTAGATATGTATTTTTTTAAACAATACACATGTACTGCTGTCAATGCATACATGAAATATCAGTGAAGCTTGAGTTTTTTTTTAAGATAAAAAAGTAAATATAGGAGTTGCAGTATTTTATTTTTTCATCCCAATGGATCCTCATGTGCACCTTCTGGGTTTTATTCACTCCACTCAGGACCGCTCATTAAAATTCTGAGATCTTCCACATAATCTGCTTTAAAGCATTATTTCACCCAATTTGAATGGGTGCAATTTGTTTTTTAAAACTAAACTCAGAGCTTTATTTATTATAGTTGCTGATTATTGCAGAATCCTTTAAGGAATTACTCATTGATCTTTTCTATTAACTGACTTTAAATAAACCCTCTGGTAAAGACTGCCATTCACGTTTCTAGCAAACGTACCTAGAATATATATTGGTTGATGGAGTCTCTTGCATCACTATTTTCTCTTGATATTTAACTCTTTTGTGTGGGTGTCTGCTGTGTCTTTCCCTTCTTTAACTCTGTTTCGACAAGGTGTTAACCTTTTCAACAAAGAAAATGAGGATGCCTTTTCTTTTCTTTTTTTAAAGATTTTATTTATTTATTTGACAGAGAGAGAAACAGCGAGAGAGGGAACACAAGCAGGGGGAGTGGGAGAGGGAGAAGCAGGCTCCCCGCAGAGCAGGGAGCCCGATGCGGGACTAGATCCCAGGACTCTGGGATCATGACCTGAGCCGAAGGCAGTCGCTTAACCGACTGAGCCACCCAGGCGCCCGTGGATGTCTTTTCAAAGTCAAAGATTCTGATACACCTCACGTGATAATAGTTGTACTTTTAGTGTGTGTTGATTGAGAATGCACGTGGTGATAAAAAGCTCCTATGAAGTCAGTAATGCTTTTAAACAAATTTATGTTTTATCAATCCCAGTGGAATCGACATGAATTTGAATACTAATCACAAACATATGGAGAAGATTCATTTTTCAGTGCACAGACAATTCGTAGTGCCCATATGCGGTTTTGGAGCCCTTGCTTAACTTGGTAGTGAGAAAACCACCATGGTAAGGAAAACAGGAGACACAAATCCTACTCTGCGTGTGCTAGCCATGTGCCCCAGATGGGTTCTCTAATCTCTCTGAGTCTTGGCTTCCCCTCTGCAGTGGCAGTCACAGGAATCCAAATAGCAGCTTCCATTTGCTGAGCTTCTGCCAGATACGAAGCTTTGCCTTTCACAAGGGACCTTCACCTTTTCACACAGAAGACCTCTTTTAACCATCACGGACAGTGGGGTAGGGGAACGTTATTTTCCCCGTTTCACGTTTGGAGAAACTGAGATTTAGGAAAATTAAAGAGTTTTCTCAGATTACAAGCTAGATAAACAGAACTGGAATTCAAACTCCAGACCTGTGTTGTCCAGTACAGTAGCCATCGACTGCATGTGGCCATTTTAATTTAAATGGAAATAAATTAAAATTAAATAAAGTTAACATTCAGTTCCCCAGTCTCATTAACACATTTCAAGCACTCAGGAACCATATGTGGCTATCACTGCACAGCACAGATAAAGAACCATGGTGAGTTCCATTTTCACCGCTGGACTTAACTCTTCCTTACCCATTCGTCCCTTTGCGCATTCACTGAACTAACATTTACTCAATACTTACTACCTGCCAGGCACCATGTTGGACCCTGGAGAGTTTTCTCATTGTGTTGTTGTCCAGAGCAAATGTAATACACATGAAAGAGCTTCTTAAGCTGTAAGGTTATAGATAAAGTGAGATACTTTTGTGTTGTAGTTACTATAATGTAGTGGGACTCCACTTCACTGAGGGCAGGGTCTCTGTTAACTCTTCTTGGAATCCTGTCCTCCCTCGCCCCTCTGGCACTTGGCAGGGTGCAATACCCATCAAAAGTGAATGCAGAGCTTCTCATTAGAGGGCACATATATCTGTTTCTCCCGCCTTCTAAACCCTTTTCCTAAATTTGGCAAATTCATCAGGTGGAGTATTGTGAGCAGCATGACGGCTGAAGCATCAGCTTAGTCATTCAGATGTTTCTGCTTGGGATGTTGAAACAGAAGCAAGTGAGATGAAGAAGCTGTAGCAGATTTAATGTCCATTTTCTATACTACTGTCACTTCACTGGACTTGTGATGGGCACTCCTACAAGCAACCTTATTTTTGTCCACCCCACCCAACCCCCCATTAAGCCTCCTCCATTTGCCGTTATCACTGGAAGCCCCATGAAATGAATGCCCATGACCTTTTTGGTCTTCTCCAGGTAACAAAGTCCTTTGGTCATTAACTTGCAAAACACGGTCTCAGTTTATCTATACTTCTATCTTCAGCTGAAGGTAAGAATTCTCCTCCCTATCCCAGCTAGGGCTACAAAGAGGGTGGGTTGACTCCTTCCTCTTCCCATCACATCCTCCCCACTGCCTAGCTGCTATTGTTGACTCTTCTGGGGTTAGGGCTAAGAGGGATGAGGCATTTCCTCAAAGACTGGTTACTATCATAAACTGGCTTTTGCTCTCTGGATCTGGCCAATGTTGAAAGATGGGCCGGTTATGGGCATTTTTGTGGGTTTGTTGGCAGCTCCCCTGCCGGAATGCTCTATCACTCTGTTATGCATGGTGGGACTCCACAACCTTAGGGTCCTCTTCAAGGGTCTGCCTCCAATCTCAGTCTCTAGTCACTTTGATACCCTCACTGTGCCCAATTCTGGGCCGTCTACTTTCACATTTCTGCCTGGTGACCTGCCTCACACCCCGACATCTAAAAGCTGCCATATCTCGGTGCCTCAGTTGAAACTTCTGGTCTGATTTCCTGTTCCCCTAAAGAGGCAGAGGGAACCCGGTCCAGTGGGGCCATGGCCACAGTGTAGTCATCTGATGGTTCTGCTTTTATTTTCAGTCCATTGCTTCTACCTTCCTGGTGATTCTATGAAATATCCAATACCCTTCCAATGAATTATTTTTCTCCTTTAGCCACAGCCAGTCAATTTTTATTCCTTACCTAGTCCAATACATTTTTGCATTTTGACTCTTTTCAACCATTATCTATCTCCCTAGTTTGTATTTAGTCATTATATGTCTACTGTTTTTTTCATATTGCCAGGTAGTACATGCACCACATAAAACATTCAAAGAAATCAGAAAGATAAAGCATAGAATGGAAGAGTGCTACATAATTCCACACACTCCCATATCCACATCCATCAGCATTTTTAAGTTTAATTTTTGAATTAAATAATGTATTCACAATTTTATATATATTTCATATATATTATACCACCACAACACTCCCCTTTGCATTGTTATTAATTTCTTCTGTATCTGGCCAGTTTCTCTATCCATATATAAGTAAATATGAGTTTGGGTTACTTTCCCTCTACCACCCTTCTTACAGAAAAGATAGTATAATCTCACCCTTTACTTTTGTCACTTACCAACGTATCTTGGCAATCTCACCACATCAGTACCCCCAGAGTAGTGCCTCATTTGTTTTTACAGCTGCGTGGCATTCCACGGCACCTTGATTTATTTAACTAGTCCTTTCCCATTGATGGACATTAGGCTGTTTCCAAGAGTTTGTCACTGCAAATAGTGCTGCATGAATAATCTCACACATGTGCCATTTGCTAAATGTGCAAATCTTTTTTTAAAAATATTTTATTTATTTATTTGAGAGAGTGAGCAAGCACAGAGGGAGAGGGAGAAGTAGACTCCCTGAGCCAAAGGCAGACGCTTAACTGACAGTCACTCAGGCGCCTAAATGCACAAATCTTAACTATAGGATAAGTTCCCGGAAGTGGGACTGCTGAGTCAAAGGGTATCTTCACCAGGAGAAAAGAGTCAGTATTAGGTATTGCCAGATTGCCAATAACTCATTGGCACTCTCAATTGCCATAGGTGTCGTAACAATTTCCATTCTCACTAGCAACATACGAGAGTGCCTGTTCCTTGGCAGCCTCATCAATGGAGGAGGAGGAGGATGCCGCGTCCCACCCATGCCTTCTAGACTGTCATCTCTATACTATAGCTGCAACTCTCTGCTCCAGGGCTTTTTTCTGGCTTCAGGAAGCTGGGTTGGTCTGTGTGTGAGTGTGGGAGAAAGGGCAGAAATGCCTGAGAGTTAATTCCCCACAAGCAGCCATCAAAAGTGATGGTCAAGCAGTTGGTGGATAAAGACCCTGGCTTTCTCACCTGTCGAGGGGATAACTCTGACTTGTATTCTGCACTGTCTCCCAGTCTCCCGGCTAAGCTCCAGATACCCATCCTGGCAATTGGCCCGATAACACAGCCTGTCACAACTTCTTTGCCTTCTCCTCACTTTCCTGCTGGCAATTCCAGTGATCACCTCCCAAATAAACTACTTCCACTAAACTATTTGTCTCAAGGTCTGCTTCTGGGAAAACCCAGTCCAACAGCTGGCATCAAACATTTGCAATTTTAGAAATATCTCAGTGTAATTTGAATTTGCGTTTCTCTAATAAATGATATTTTCATATATCTGAGCTATTTTTATTGCTACTTCTATGAACTGATGGTCATTATCATCTGCCTCTTGGCTTCTTCAATTTCTCTAAAATCAATAGGAAGATTAGCTCTTTGTGATATGAATATTTTTTCCAGTTTGTTCTTTGTCCTTATGAGGTTTGTAAAATGTTTTATTTTCTTCACTCCACCTTTTCCTCCTCCTCCCCTTCTTTCTTTTTTTTTTAAGATTTTATTTATTTATTTGACAGAAAGAGAGACAGCAAGAGAGGGAACACAAGCAGGGGGAGCTGTAGAGGGAGAGGGAGAAGCAGGCTTCCCTCTGAGCAGGGATCCTGATGCGGGGCTCAATCCCAGGACTCTGGGATCATGACCGGAGCCAAAGGCAGACGCTTAAAGACTGAGCCACCCAGGCGCCCCTCTTCTTCTTTCATTTCTTGCTATTCAGAAGTTTTTATCTTTATGTAGACCAATTAATCGATCTTTTCTTTTGTCATGGTAAAATGCTTACCTCCATCTTAAGACGTAGAGGAAGAAAGTCATGTCTTCTAATGACACTTAAAATTTTTTTTATATATAACTATATCTTTAATCCATTTGGAATTTATCCTAGTAAATGTTTATCAACTTTTACCTTTGCTGTGCTTTTTCTGCACTATGATCTCTCCCAGGATCACCCACTGCTCTGAAACTGCCCTTGGGTTACTTTGAGCAAAGTGTCATATTTCACTGCTCCAACTTATTTCCTCTTGCAGATGACTGCGGGTCACTTGTCTTTCCTCTTAACTTGGCCTTTACTACCCTTATTAGCAGAAGAGTTTCCCACTGCAGTATTTCTCTATCTGGAATAGCCTCCCTGTATCTTTCACTTTACTAAGCCCGTATTTTATCTCATTTAAAAGTACATATTTTTTTCCTTTCCCTCATCTCTGCATTTTTTCCTTTGTTCTGTTCAAAACTGCAGAGCAACTCGTGTGCCGTTTTCATATGGCATTGGACCCAATCTCTCCTAAGATTGCAGTGTTTTTTTTTATTATTATGTTATGTTAATCACCATACATTACATCATTAGTTTTTGATGTAGTGTTCCATGATTCATTGTTTGCATATAACACCCAGTGCTTCATGCAGAATGCAGTGTGTTTTTAATTGCAAGCTCAAAAAAAAAAAAAAAAAGAAAAAGAAAAAGAAAAAAGAAAAAGATTGAGAGGGCCACTAACAATTTTGTAAATCTTCAGGATCCTTCTGCAACTCAGCACATTGCTGTGTACATTTAAAATTTACTTTTGTCTTAACGGTCCACTCTTAGGGAGAAAAATACAAAAAAAAAAAAAAAAATAGGTCAATGAATAGACCTGATCTGTATTCATGCATAGAATGCTAAACAAGTCATGCAAATCATATCTGCACATGAACTTGATTAAATTCTGTTGATTTGGCCAAAGTAGAAAAACTGGAAGAATTAAACCTTTTCGGATTTATTGCTGCCTGTTTGGCCATTTCTTAGGTGTGCTTCTAAAAATATTGTTCCTGCACCTCTGGTGCCCCTTTTTTTGATTTGTGCAAGCCAATCCTACCCTCCAAACGTGGGTGAATTGTACACACTGATCTTCGACTTTCTTTTAGTTGAATAATACCCATGGAGGCACAGTCTCTTCTTAGAAGGAAAGAGACTCATCATGCTCTATTGGTCTGGTTAACTGTCCTACCATTGAGTCAGAGGCCCTATTGAACACAAGGAAAGGAAACTAGCTTTCATTCCTTCCTCCCATGGGTGTGTTAAGCTCCCGTGGCCCACATAGGATACAAAAAAAATGCATCATCTCCACCTGTTTTACTCAACTGTGTACGATCCTGCTTGCTTTACCTGGGAAGAGAATAATGCAACTGGAGTAATGCAAGATCCCCTTTCATGGATACTCCCCAGAGCCTTCCTGACTTTTCTTGCAGGAGACCAGGGGAGGGGAACTGGGTGGGGAAATGCCCATCTCCCTACCCGTCCTCCATTCTCTCTGCAAGTTTTCAGTGTAGCCTCTGTGGAAACTTCCATCACAGACATCTCCCCCGGGCACCCCCACCCTCCTCATCAGAATACTCCTCCCCTGAGTGTCACTAGCTGTGGGATTGTAAGACTCCATTATAATAAAGGTGACAACGACAGATCTCAAGGAAGTAGAGCTCCAAAGTGAGGGAGGGAGGCACATCAGAGAGAACGGGCTCCGGGAGGCTGATAATGAGCATGGAGAGGACTTTTTCTGCTTATGGGTGAAAAAGACAGGGAAGTCTCTGTTTGAAGACAAAGCACATAATAATGTGATCACAGAGCCCTCCTAATGGGGCCGATGTGATGTTCAGAAAATGTATTCTTTTCACTGCCTTATTCTTACATTCCAGTGGGAAAGGTCTTCAAATGAGTGTTTACTTAATGTATCTAACTCGGTAACACCATACTCTAGCCAAGATATTTTTATACGGCAAAGTTATGCACACACGAATATGTTTAATTGACTTAATGACCTTGGGTCTTGTCAATGATTTTTTTCTAAACTCTTTGCCTCAGTTGGAAGAATAAAAAAATGTTTGGTCAGACAGAAATCTCTTAGTAGTGTGGTCAATTTATTTCTAAAGGATTTTCTAACATGCTTAGCTGGGTGTCCCCTTGCCTTTCCCTTCTCCTAAAAGGAAAGTTGGCTTTTTTACCTAAGTGTATAAATTGGTTCAACCAGCATCGCCAGCTTCCTGTGTAGGGAATGCTCTGTTTTCCCCACGCTTGAACATGGAGAAGCGGGGCCTGTGGAGAGAGTGACCTGACATCGTCTTGGTATTCAAGAAGGAAACAGGCCACGCCTCTGCCTCGTGTGCCCGAGGTGACGGCTGCCCTCAGGACAGCTGCGTAGGCAAATGCTCACATTTCTCTTGGACTGTGACACCGGGCCAGATTCATTAGCTTGGCTCGATTGAGTTGATAAGGCCTCTCCTTTACTTTCTTTTGCCAGTCACTGAGCCCGGGGATCAGAAAGGCACTCTAAAGTCATGACTCCCAAGCACCTGGAGATCATGGGGGACTTTCCGGACCTATTCTTTCCCATAGGGCTTTCTGGATGGTTCCTGAGATCAGGAAGAAGAAGGATGGCCCACCAGCCCTATCTACTCTTTCGCTTAGCACTGGGAGTTTGGGGTGGGGATCAGGAATGACTGCTAATGGGTATGGGGTTTCTTTATAGAGTGATGAACATCTCCTAAAATTGATTGCACTACTTTGTTGACTCTACTAAAAATGACTGAAAGGTACACTCAAAATAGGGGAATTGTATGATATGTGAATTATACTTCAAAACTGTAATAAAAATTTATTCATATATCTTATTGTTAATAATTAACTTATTCTTCTAGGAGCCCATCCTTAATGAAGCAAATGATATGCATCTCTCAAGAGCCATATGTAGTCACCCATGACTAAGTGCAGGTGTCAAAAGATATGAGCAGACCTTGTACAAAGTTTGTCCTGTGACAGACTCAGCAGCTCATACAGTTCTTGCAAACATTGTGAGGCAATTCATTCATTTCAAAATAGGGAATATGAGTTTTGCATTATATGCTTAGATAGCCTGAGATTAATTTTTTAAATGTTAGGTAAATAAAAGCTCAGAAATAGATCAGATCTTCCAGTCACTACTTGCCTGGCACCCCGGACTTCCTGATTTGTTGGCTGGAGAGATCACACAAGAACATTCTCAGTGGAACCTCAGGGTCACATCCTTCAGCATTTTATGAGAACTGCTGCAGGTAGTCAGTGTGCTAGGATGTCACGGAACCAGGGCGTGTACTCTGCTCACATCTTAGAAAGGTTGTACCATTTGGGGTCCCTTCTTCCACACTTTGGTGTTCATCTCCAAGAGGTAGCATCTGCATTTCTTTTTAGAAGATTGTCCCCAGTCTGTTGGGGTATAGATTGTCTATATGCACAGAGAGCCAGCGGCGCCTGGGAGTTTATGTGCCCACCCACACAGGGAGTGGCTTGAATCCATGACTGAGGGGTGCAAATGGTGAGAGTTGAAATGCCAGCTTCCTCGTCTCAGGCCTGGATAACTGTGAGATGTCCCTTATACGCGAGAGCTCTTCACGAGATCAGGGGAGGCCACCTTCTGAGGCGTTCTGCCTGGGATCATGCCCTTGCTTAGCTTCCTCTCCTTCCCTGTCCCGCTTCCCTCTGTCCTTACAGGTCTCCCCAGTACTTCCTTTACAAATCACCTGCACACCAATTCTTGTCTCAGAAGCTGCCTTTGGGGGCTTGACCTAAGCCTGCCAACATCTAGGGTAATCAGTGTGCTTGTGGTAAGCATGCCTGGGCACGCTGTGGGTACAGCTAGTCTAAGAGTCTCGATTGGCTGCCTGTATGAATCCAGACAGGCCTTGCCCTCTAGAACATTGGAGTGCAAGTGCAGGAATGGGAAAGCTAGAGAAGAAAGACACTGGGGGCCTGGTGACACTGTTTGAGCCCCTGGCGGGGCCAGCTTTAAGGGCATGCAATCTGTGCAGTCACGTGGGGCTCTGGGCTTAGAAAGACGCCGCGTTAGTTTTAATGCTCTTACATTGTCATCTTGAAATTCTTAATAAGTTTTGAAAAAGGTCCCTGTACTTTCATTTTGTGTTGAGCCCCACAAATTATGTAGCTGGCTGTGGTGCCTGGATCTGACGATACCTGAAGCTACATTCTCCTGGATTATTTCGATTTCGCAACCCAGCAAATTTCCTTTGGGCTTCCGTTAGTTGTAGCTTGTAGAGCTGTGATCACCGTCTGGGCTCCCAGTTGCCAACATCAGAAACTCATCCCAGCCAGTGTAAGCAGGAAAAGAATTTGTTCAGGAATATCAGACAACTCACAGAATCTCTGGGATGTCTAGAGGAACAAACTCTGAAGGCCCACTGATAAAGAACCGTGGCCACATTCTATGCCAAACAGAATACACCCCTGGGCACAAATATCATGTCCGCCCCCGACTCTGGTGCTTGAATGCTACTTGGGACCTCTGTCCCTGGAAGCAGAAGACTCTGCTGCTCTGCTCAGCAGCATGGACCCTGTATGCCACCCCATCCTTTAGGGCACTAGCTTCCCGCTCAGAGTCTCATGTGGGTGTGTCAGAACAGTGAATCCCAAACCTGCACCTTAGTGGCAAGAGAAATACCAGCTTCTGTCGTGAGGAGGCATGGGGACATAAACCAGGGAATTTCCCCCCAAATAAGAAAGGGATTGAAAGATGCTGGGAAACCTCCAGTACCTTCTGCTTACTTACATACAGCTGGCTTCTGCTGAGGGCTGGGCAATAGGAAGTGCTTCCTAAATAGGGTCAGTGCACATACTTTCTGCTGCTCTCAGCGATTCTGGGGTCCCCCTGGGTGTCACCCCAACCAATCCTTGGGACATCCTATCCCTTGTTGCCCTTTGAGGGGCTGCCCTGGGTTCAGTTTTTGACTCCACTTCCCTGGTAATTTACTATTTTCTACCCACCTGGAGTCATAACCAGGGCAAGATGGGTACATTTCTGCAAAGCAAAATAGAACGCAGCCCTTAGGTTATAGGGTGTCTGTTTACATGGAGGCAGATGGAAAGGTGTCTGCTAGATTTTGCTGGCTGCCACAAAGTGAGTCCCACACACGTACTGCAGCTGGCAGGAAATAAACCGATTTCTATGCAAAAAGACCTCTTTACTGCTAATAATTTTTATGCCAGCTTCCAGCCCGGTCAGAAGGAATAGTTCTCAGAATCGGGTCTTAACAAAATAAGGAACAAAATAAAATGTACCAAGTGAGTAATTATCAGTTTCCTTGGATGAATCAGCCCCAGCGTTTGTTATCACAAATCTGATGTAAAAATTAAATAGAAGAACAAAAAGAGTGCCTTTAGGAGGGGCATGAAATCAGCATTTAAAAACAACTTCCATCCAATTTATACCTTTGTCTTGAATACACTGATTTCAAAGGAGTGGCTGGAACACAGAAAGCAGGGATAGGCAGAGGGGCTGCTGCGGACCCCATGGTCCTCAAGGCAGGGCTTCCTGGCTGTTTTGCAAGAGGCTCTAGGTGGTCTATTAGGAGAACGCCTTGGTGTCAGAGAGGCGAGGTTGAGCAGACATCGGCAGGGCCAGATTCATGCTGATGGGTGTGTGACTGTGCCAGGGGCTTGAGGATGTACAGGGTTTAGAACTGAGAAAGAGCGAAGATTGTACCTCTGCCCTGGGTCAGCTCATGGACTCGGTTTTTCTGAGGTTGTACTGCTAGATGGGGAGGGGTTGGCATGAACTGGGGCTCCTCTGAAATGCCACACTCTGTCCCCTGGCTGGAAGAATTGACAACAGGCCCTCATTCTCCTAGAGAGGCATTGCAGGATCCTCCAGAGTGTCCTTGAGGGTGATGTGGCCCTGAACTCTTTATCTGGGAATCAGCCAGTGGTGTGTAATAGGTGCTCAGTAAATGTTCACTGTAAACCTTCATCTCTGCTATTTCCACTACCTGGAATATTCTTTCCTTTTCCTTGCTTCCCATCAGTCACTAGAGCATCTTGGAATTTTGACAGAAAGTGTTCAAACATAAAATAAAGTCATAAATCTTAAAGGAGCTGTATTCTCCTGAATGCCAGGAGTACACATGCACCCAGGAGACTGCCTTCTGGTCAAGTTCACCTCCAAATCTCAAGCATTGCTCCTCTGTACTGCACAGGGAGTGTGGATAACCCATGCTGAATTCCTTGTTACCTCTTCGAAGGAAACAGCCTCGTCCTCAGAGCCAGTTCCTGAATCACCTGTGTGATACGTTTTCACTGACCTTGAAGCCAAAACAACATAAAGGAAGAACAGTCACAAGGATGAGAGAGGCAGGTTGAGGATTCAGTTTTTAAGGAATCAGTCACATCTGGGAAATCTTATCTCTGCTCCCACATGCAGGTCTTCACAACTGATACAACTCTTATTATGCAACTCAGCCTGAGACCCTCCCTGTCCGGCATCTTTTGGGCTGTGGTCTCACCTCCTGTCATCCGTGGGAGGTGTCAAGGGTTTCTCTGCATTGGAGGGGAGACACAGAACCCACACAACTCAGCTACCATCTCTGAGATGCCATGGCACACTCTCTCCTGTGCCTAGCAGAGCCCTTGCAATGGCTTTAAATTCATAATCAAACTCATTTCTGGGCATTTCTGGGTGGGAGCTCACCTCCTGAACTGAATTCTCGGCCTGCAGCCTCTGGGAGCAGAGTGACCAAGTAGAGCTTCCTCCCCCCCCCCCCCCCCCCCCCCCCGCCCAAATTTGGCCAAGACAGGTTCTTCCATGTTTGGTAGGCCAAGCTGCAACTCACCACCATGGTGCTTCTGAATCTTTTCTATTAAAAGGATGCATACATTGTCAAAGGTGACCAAAACATCTTTTCAGAAGAGGTGCCAACACATGCTGGAAGGACACACTCAAAAATAAACAACGTGCTGTAGAGTGCTCTCCCCATTCTGAACTCTTTGTTTTTTTAGATTTTTATTTATTTATTTGAGAGAGAGAGAGAGAGAGCACAAATGAGAGAGCAGAGGCAGAAGGAGCAGCAGAGGGAGAGGGAGAAGCAGACTCCCCGCTGAACAGGGAGCCTGCTGCGGGGCTCTATCCCAGGACCCTGGGATCATGACTGGATCCGAAGGCAGCTGCTTAACAGACTGAGCCACCCAGGTGCCCCAGCCCATTTTGAACTTTAAAGCAGCCCCTGCTTCCTGAGCCCAGGGAACAGTATGGCCTACCTGTGACTATGAACCCCAGCTCTGCCACTTTCCATCTGTGGATCTTAGGCAAGCTACTTGACCTCTGGATCTCAAGTTGGTCATCTGCAAAATGGGGATAATAATTGTACTGTCTTATAGGGATGCTGCAAAGATTAATGAGACAGGCAGGTGATGGGCTCAGCATGGGCCCTGGAACATGCAATAGGAGCTCAGTGAACATCAATCATTACCCATTCCTCGGATGTGATTGGGGGAGAGGTGTGGCCTGACAGGAGTCTGGATGACTGAGAGAGGCTCTCTTGCAGGGTGCAAGAGCATGAACAGGGGCTTGGGGCCAGCAATGGATGCTGTTGCTCTGTAGAGTCTGAGCCAGGAGCCTTCAACCCTGGCCTCCCTGGCTTGGATGGCTGCCTCTGCCTGGATGATCTTTAAAATGGGCAAACCATGAGACCAGAAAGTTTTGCTCTCTCTGTGATTGACTTGTCTAATTATCACTCCCTGGGGTTTGACTGGCCAGAGATGAGCTCAAGAGGAAAGAAGGGGCCAGATTCCAATAGGACTTCTATCCAACACAAAGGAATTTGGAGTCATCTGGAAACTAGAGCATACCTTCCAAGGATTTTAAGCAAGAGGGTGGTAGGGTCAGAATTATGTTTCTGAAAAAAATCACAAGGGAAGATGTTGTATACCCACCAGTGTCCATAGAAGGCCATACAGTCAGGTAAGAGGTCAGAGGTGAGGGACACCAGATGGGGACCCCCCAGTCATTCAGGTAAGAGATGATCCATGTAGACAAAGACAGGGCAATGGGAATGGAGGGAGGAGAGTGAGGAGAGAATGGACATGAGAGAGACCAAAGTGTAGCATTAGCTGTGCTTGGTGAGTGGTTGGGTGCAGAAGTGGGGCAGGGTGGAGTGTGACTCTCAAGTTTCTAGCTTGAACACATTGCTCCAGGCAGGATGAAGGGCAGATGTGGGGGAAGATGAGCTTGCAGACATGCTGAGATTGGAGTAATGTGGGAGGCTCTAGTGGTGGTTCCTTCCCATAGATTCAGGCCCGGAGCATGGTGCGGTCTGCCCCAGGGTGTGAGCTCCAGCTGTGGATGAGCTGCCCAAGGAGGGAAGACTGACCACAAACACAGCAACAGTTTCAGTGTCAACCCAGCCCCAGCCAGTAACCAACCGTCATGATTTCAGCATAGCCATACACTGCCTACCCCAGGGGTCCTCGGAGGTACAGGCTGCACCCCTGGGGCTGCTGCTTCTGGAGAACTTGGAGGAGAAGCAATAGGGAGATTCCAGGCAGGGAGAGAGGCTGAGGAGATGAGCAGTCTCGGAGGAGTGTTACTCCTCCCCTCTGGTTCCTTGGGCTTCCATATGGCTGCCCCACTCTCTCCTCACGCCTCGCACATGCCACCATTGAGTGGGAGGAAAGCCTACCCCTAGGAGAATTCTCCAGCTGCCCTGAATCCCTGGGGATGCCTGCCAGGGAGCACTGGGACTCTGGGGAGCTTTGCTTTCTTGCCTCCAAAGCTCTGCAGAGCCCTAGCTGTCAGGGGGAAAAGGGAGGGCAGGTTCCCTGAGGCTTGGTACTACCATGGAGGAAGCCCATTGGCTCCAGGAGCCTTCACTCTGGCAAAGGAGGAGGTGAAAGTGGTGGCTGTGCCTGGTGGCAATTCACAGGTGAGTACTAGAAAGCGCGATCCACAGCTGCCAAGGAAAGAAAGAAACACAGGCTGTGCCCTGTAGAACCAAGTAAAGCAAAGATGGGTAAAGTGACTTAGTCTCCCTGAGAACCTGCTTGAAGCACAAACTTGACCACTGGGTCCTCTGTAATTAGGGATGTTATTTATTTACTTATCATAGATCTTGGGGATGCACCGTGGCAAAACAGCATCTCTAACTGTATCACACAATGCTTTCTCTCCGTGGCTTGATGTTAGGAAGGGTCTTTACCTAATAATTTCCAGGACTTCGGCTCTGTGATATTAGATCTTTCTCTGTGTTCTAGAATCAGTTACCAAAGTTTCTGAGAAGAACCTCCTCGGTGTTAATGATGATCTGATTCGAGCCCAGGGAAGCAGGGCTGACATTTTTTTCTTCCGCTCTAGAATTCAGGACAAGCACAATCCATGTGAACTCCTTTCCTCTTGGCTTCAACACAAGACTCCAGTTTGGTGTTGTGATTAACTGTGCCCTAAAGCACTGTTTCTCAACCTCGGTATTATTGACATTCTGGGGCCTGATAATTCTTTGTTGTTCAGGGATGTCCAGCAGCATCCCTGGCCTCCAGATGCCAGTTGCAGTCCCTCCAGTTGTGGCAACCAAAAATGTCTCCAGACATTGCCAAATACACCCTGGTGGGCAAAATGACCCTTACTTGAAAATCACTGTTCAGAAGGAGGGCCTCTGGTTAGAAGCAGTGTCTGGCTCTTTGATACACAGTAGGGAGAGCCCAATTCTGCTCTGATATTTGTCCCTGAGAAAAGTGAGGAGGGTATGGACACATGAGTCTAAACATCATTCCTAATAATGGGATAGCCTTCCTGTCAGATCTGTTGGGTGAGCCAGATTTTGAAACCTGGTACCCACCTCACTGGGGATTTCAGGTGGGTCATAGATGCAGCCTTAGAAAATGATGATTCAAAAGCACAAAGCTTGTTTTCTTGCTAAATTTCTTTTAGACATACCCAAATCTCGGATTGGTGCTAGCCTCTTTTCTACCTCGGTAACATCCCTTGCTATTTTCCTATTTTTCTTCCATTTTCTCTCTCATATTAGCTTTTCTGCTATGTTTCGTAGTACCATTGTTTTAGTTGTTACTCTAGAAATGACAAAATATGTCTTTAAATTAGTGTAGTCTGTCTTGAATTAGTACTCTTACTGCATCCTGAGTGATGCAAGACCCTTACAACAGTTTAAATCCATGTATCTCTCTCCTGCCTTTTTGCTCTCATTGTTACATATCTTACTCCAGATATGTCATATGTTATTATTACCCTTGGTCTAAACAGTCCATAGTTTTTTATATTACCTTTTAAGTTCACTACCTTTCTTCCTGTTCTTCATTCCTTCTATCTGGGATCAGTTTCGTTCCGCACATAGAGGTTTCTTTAGTTATTTCTTCTCTTTTCATTGACACAGGGAGAGCAGGCGTCAGGCCAAGAATATTTCTCAGACATTAATATCTGAATTTAGTCAAAACTGATTCCACTGTGTTTATTGCAGTTCCCTTCTATTAAAAAAAAAGTGATTTTTTTCTCCACTTATCAAAGTAATACATTGGGTTGATTTAAAGAAAAATATTAAGCAAATGACTGTCCAGATACCGATCAAAAACTGAGAAGGTGGTATGGAGGTTTCCAAAGGTTGGTAGTGATAGCTTGTGAGTTTCAGGTATTCATATAGCTCTAGGTTGCTTACAGTTACCTTATAGTTATTCTTTGAAAACTGCCATTTAGAGCCTAAACACCAGGTGTCAGGCAATGTGCTAAAGACCTTTACACTAACCAGAGGTCAGGTTTTTTTTTTTTTATTATTATTATCAACAGATATGCCACTTTTCCTTAATTACCAAATTCCCCGTACTTGTCAGCTTTCTTCATGTACTCGCTCAGTGAATGGTTATTGGGCATCTCCTCTGTCCTGGTCCTGGTTTTGGTGCTCAGCATACTGTGGAGACCAAAAGCTCTCCCTAGCTGTGCTTACGGCAGAAGGCAGACATCAATCTCAAAATCTCCAAAGTCAGTATGTAATTGCAAACTAGCTGAGGGCTGGAAAGAGGAACAATGCTGTTCTGAGCTTCTGGCACCATCTGGGAGGTTAGGGGGAGCTTTCTGAGGCCTCTCAGCTGAGAGGCTCTCCTCTTGCCCCCACCTTCCTCACCTGGCCCCTCTCCCAGACCCTTCAGGTCCCCACTTATTTCCCCAGAGCCTTTCTCTGATCCCTGCATCCAGTTAGATAGTTGCACCCACTGTTAGCCTGCACCCTAGTGAACACCCTAGACTTTTCTTTTTATAGAATGTCCCATTGTTATAATTACAGTTGACCCTTGAATAACATGGGTTTGAATTGCATGGGTCCATTTACACATGAATTTTTTTACAGTGCAGTACTGTAAATGTACTTTCTCTTTATTCTCCTTTTCTTGATATTTTTTTCCTCTAGCTTACTTTATTGTAGAATAGAGGATATACTACATATAATACACAAAATATGTGTTAATCCACTATTATGTTATCAGTAAGGCTTCCTGTCAACAGTAAGCTCCGGAAGAGTTGAAAATTAGACACAGATTTTCCACTGTGCAGATGGTTGTTGCCTCTAGTCCCCGTGTTATTCAAGGGTCAACTGTACATAATTATTTGGGTAATCCTTTGTTCGCTATCTGAGAGCTCACTGGACTCTAAGTGTCATGAAGGCTGAGAAAATGTCTGTCATGTTCACTGCTATGTGCTGGTACACAGTAGGCTCTCAGCAATGTGAATGAATCAAAGCAAACTTCTCCTGACTTCAGGTTCCTCATCCGTAAAATGAGTGTAATGATATTGAACTCACTAGCATTTGCTTTTGTTTTTGTGTTTTGCAAAAACAAAATAAATGTGTGAAGTACAAGGTATGTAGATAATTTTACATGTTATTCCCTGCCTCATTTTTCTTGCTTACCTACCAGAAGGTGCCTGCTTCCTTGGCTTTTTTTTTTTTTTTTTAATTTCTTGCCTGCAATTCTGTGACATCCTGCATTAGCCCATTCTCAGAGCTCCACATTCTTCTCCCCTCTGCCTCCATAAGTCCATCGCCCAGGCAGGCTTCCAGTTTTCCCCTGTGGTTAGGGAAGACTTCTCCCCACCCTGTGGTCTCTGGCAGACATGTGCTTAATCATGAACAGATTTACAGCTTAATTACAGGTCACTTAAGCTGGCCCCAGCCGGACTGGGGATGCTCCAAAACTCACCTTTGATGGGGGAGAGGGATTAATTAAATCCCTTAATAAAATCCTGTATCTCCACCCAAAAAACAAGCAGAAATAGTTCTCACACACTTTTAGGAAAAGTAAACACATGTGTTTTAGGTCAAAGAAGGAATGGCTGGTTGTCACCAAGCTGGGCAGGCCATCGAACACATCAGAACAAGTTCCTCCATTTCACAGGTAAGGAAACTGAGGCCCAAGGAGCATACCTAGTTACTGGCAGAGCTCAAACCAGTGTCAGAACCAAGACTTTTGCTGTTGTTCTGTAGCAGCCACTTAAATGATATATCTTTTCCCTTCTTGTCCACATTTAATGAATGAACATTTTCCTGGGCAACTAGACTATTTCTTTATGTCATTGAAAGGGGACTAATTAGTTAATTCAACAACATTTTCTAAATACTAACTCTGGGCCAGATGCTGTGTCAGGGACTGGGTAAGCAAAGATAATAGGACAAGCTCACTGAGCTTCCCCCAGGAGAATGGTTGAATTCTGGGACATCTATACACAGGAATATTCTGAGTGGGATGTTCAGTCCAACTCCTTCCAAATCTTTATTCTTGGCTTCATCCTGATCAGAGTGTTCATAAAGAGGAAAAAAAAAAAAAGATTAAGGACTTGCCAGAAAGAATAGCTTAAGCGACTTTGTCTTTCTTTCTTTCTTTCTTTCTTTCATTCTTTCTTTCT